>NC_089589.1:61676906-61886924 GCF_019320115.1 Miscanthus floridulus
CAGTGCCACCAGCACTATATAAGCAGCACCAGCCTCATAGGAGAGGGCAACAGCAGACTGATTTACAATAGCTAGTGGAGTAGAGGTTAACGCAAGAGATAGAAGAACTCATCACCAATGAGGCCGCTCCTTGTGCTTGCTCTGCTTTTTGTGATTGCCGGTGTGGCTCACGGCGCGGGGGAGTGCGGGAGAGCCTCCGCTGACAGGGTGGCGCTAAGGCTGGCTCCATGCGTCTCGGCCGCCGACGACCCGCAGTCGACGCCCACGAGCAGCTGCTGCTCGGCCGTGCACGCCATCGGGCAGAGCCCCAGCTGCCTGTGCGCCGTCATGCTGTCCGGCACCGCCAGGGCTGCCGGGATCAAGCCGGAGGTCGCCATTACCATCCCCAAGCGCTGCATGCAACATGGCCGATCGCCCCGTCGGCTACAAGTGCGGAGGTACGTGTATGTACATGCATATATATTTCAAAGAATATATATACATTTGTGCAGTTCGTTCTCACCTGAATCTGTTTGACTTTCACAGATTACACGCTGCCCTGACCACATCGTCAGCGAGACCGTGTGCGAGGGATTGTGTTGATGAACGCGCCATGCAAGGCGTTGTGTTGGAAAAATCGAATCCGCTAGAATAAATAAGTACGTGGACGACGGGCTCTTGCTGTATCACTACTGGACTTTGCTTGTGTGTTGCACTTATGTCAAAAATAATAAATATGTTCCGTTTTCTAATATAAGAAAAATCTGTTAAGCTCATTTCACTGTACCATGACACTACAAAAGGGCAGATTTGTTATCGCCAAATGTCCCCCAGCGGCACACTATATCCGAGGGACTGACATTACAGCCAGCATAAATTTAAACAGGAAAGAGATTATCGACCAATGTAATCTTTATCGACCGACGATAATGAACAGGGACAGCCATTTTTGCTTTCGCACCGAGATGAACTAATCAAGTCGACCATAATATCAAAACAAAGGTGACGGAAAGAAACTAGTCGCAAGAAAGGTCAACAAAGTTTCTGCTATTTTCAGCCTCTACTTTTTTTCCATAGCACACTACCACTGTCGGAGACGGCTTCTTTGCCGAGTGTCCCAGCCTTTGCCGAGTGTTTTTTATCGAACGCTCGGCAAATAGGTTATTTGCTGAGTGCCATAGAGAGCACTCGGCAAACAAATGGCACTCGGCAAAGAGGTGGTTTGCCGAGTGCCGAGCACTCGGTAAACAATAACACTCGGCAAAGAACAGGTTTGTCGAGTGTCGGGCACTCGGCAAACCGGAACACTCGGCAAAGGGCCGCCGCCGTTAACCCTTTGCCGAGTGTTTTCTGCTGACACTCGGCAAAGTGGTGATTTGCCGAGTGTCATTTTTTGACACTCGGCAAACCATATTTTTTTTACTTTGGACCTCCAAACCTTTTCTGCAGTCCTCATACAATACCTACTCCATGTTCCAATGTGGCACATTTCTCGGACTTTTTCTATATTTCTTTAATTTATTTCATTTAATTGAATTTTCTTGGAGGAGGAGGAGAAAGAGAGGAGGAGGAGGAGAGGAGGAAGAAGGAGGAAGGAGGAAGAGAAGGAGGGGGAGGAAGAAGGAGGCCGCCGAAGCAACGGCGCCTTCGCCCTCGCGCGCTCCTGCAGCGGCGCTGCAGCAACGCCGCCGGGGCGCGGCGCGGCCCCGCAGCATCGGCGACCCACATCCGGGCATCTCGGTCACGACGGCGCGGTCCTGCAGCAGCGGCGCTCCCTCGCAGCGCTCTCCGAACTGAATGGTCACCTTGCTCGTCATGCTGTGCTTCGCCATTCTGCAGTGGTGAGCCCCTATGCCGTCTCCGCCTGATGGATGTGGATGCATGAATAGATTAAGATGTCTTGGTTAGGTTTTGTAATTTAGGGATCTAGGGTTATGGTTACTGTACATTCCTATGCATGTTTGTCTCCTAGAAATAAAGGATAAAAATTAGGGACTTTGATTTCCCTTTGTATTGAACAATGTATAACTTCCCAAAGGTCACTAAACTAACTCATACAATCTTGCTTATATGTGTTGGAGAAATATTAGACACTACCTCACTCTTTTCAAGATTTCAGTAGCATTTGTTACCTTGCTAGGTGTTCCTTCGTGTACATATATTAGTAATGGGATACAACTCCTGAATTTGTAATCCCTGATCCTTGCTTATCCTGATTACGTTGATAGGTGTTCCTTACATAATCTTGTGCATGTCGGCCATCGTGCCGTTCATATATATGTGCATGTCGGACATCGTGCCGTTGGTTTTCTTGCAGGTTTTGGAAACCTCACCGTGTAGGGGAGGTGATGCCGAAATTTTGTATTGACAGTTTTATGTTTCTTTTTTGCAGAGAAGAGCCCGTCGGAGCGGAGCCGGAGTACCTCGGCGACCCCGATCGCCTTCCTCGCCGCTGCGGGTCTGCCAGCACCGCGTCGCCTCGCCACTGCACCGACCCACCACGGCCCCGCTAGCCTGACTCCACCGCCACCCTAGGTATAACCCCTCTTTCCGTATCATGGTTGTAGATCATGAAACCCAGTTAGGCGTCTCCCGTTCGAAATAGATATGGTTGGAAATATGCAGATATTTTCATATCTATTTTGAATTGTCCACGTTTTTTGGACAGCCCATGGATGCGTAGGTGGGGTTAGTTTCCATGGTCTGCTCCGATTCGAGACAACTGAAGTAGACCGTGACGCCTAAGAGGGGGGTGAATTAGACAACTTAAAAATCTAATCCTTAAACTATGGCCTCTTTTTCTATCTCTAGCAAAACCTATGCAAAAGATAATCTATCTAAATGTGCAACTACGGTTTTGCTAGTGTTTTGCTATCTCTACTGCAAAAGAAATAATATGATCAATGTAAATGCGGAAGCTTAAAGAGCAAGGTAGAGATATGCAAACTCCTGTCGACGACTCCGGTATTTTTACCGAGGTATCGAGAAACGCGCAAGCTTCCCGCTAGTCCTCGTTGGAGCCCCTGACAAGGAATCCCTCGCAAGGGCCAAGCTCCTGGTCGGGTCACTCCGTGGATAGCCTCGGGTCTTCCCCACGCGCAAGTGGGTCTCTGATGTGCCTTCCGGAAAGCCTCTCCCGGATGCTCCCCGCCGTCTTCACTATCAAGTTTCTAGCCAAAACGCCGCGGGCCTTGTTCCCTCCAGTACACGGTGGCGGCCACACCACAAACGCGGTTGGTGCGATCTCGCAAGACTTCAAGCCCCTCCGATGTACAACACTTGTGCTCGCAAGCACGGGGTAGCAAGAGGTATGCAAACCTCACTAAACACTAGGCATAAACCTAGAGCAAGCGCATAAGCGGTGGTCTAATCAACCTAAGCACTTCGCAAAGCACCTACGCTAATCACCTATAAAACACTAAGCACTATGCAAGTGGAGATCACTAAAATGGTGTATCAACACTCTTGGTATGTTTCCTCAGCTCCACACTACTCAAATGGCCGGTTGGGGGTTATATTTATAAGCCCCACTGAGAAAGTAGCCGTTGGGGTCGAATTCCCGCGAAACTGCTACTGACCGGACGCTGAATCGTCCTGACCAGACGCGTCCGGTCGATCCGACCGTTTAGCCAGCAATGTACTGATCGGACGCTGGGTAGCGTCCGGTCGTCTACCACCGGACGTGTCCGGTCGCAGATTTGCCGCTCTGGAACCTTACTGTACTCGATCAGACGCTGCTATCCTGCGTCTGGTCGGTTACCGCCAGCGTCCGGTCCAGGGTCCGATTGCCTGTCTGTCGAGTCACCTGCCCAGCGTCCGATCCAGCGTCTGGTCACCACAGTGAGCTCGTTTCTTCGCGATCTTGCGTACGGCTTGGTTCCAATCTTCGTGCTTGGACTTTGCTTGATATCTTGGGTCTTCTCTTGTGCTTCGAAGGTCTTTCTTAAGGTGTTGATCATTGGATCATCACATCGCCTTCGTCCAAGTCACGTCTTGCACCCTATTGAACTACAAAACAAACACTTGCAAATTCATTAGTCCAATTTGGTTGTGTTGGTCATCAAATACCAAAATCCAATGCAAATGGGCCAAGGGTCCATTTTCCTTACAATCTCCCCCTTTTTGGTGATTGATGACAACACGACCAAAGCAAGCAAATAATAAGAATTTGGAAATGAAAAACTACCTACTTGCTAGGATGCAATGCAAAGGGCAAGGTTATATGATATTAATTGAAAGATACCAATTAAAACTTTACTTAAAAGCTTATCTTGCCCTTGCATATGTCCCCATGTGGCATTATGAATTAAGTCCTAACTTCCTACAAATTTTCTATTACTTAGACTAATCCATAATCCACTTTCCTCCCTTTCTCGGACCATTACTATATATCAACTAAATGCTTGTCTTTGGTCCTTCAAATTCTCCCCCTTTGGCATCAAACATCGAAAAGGAAGACATTATATAGACTAAGCTCCCCCTAAATTTATGCATACATATGATCGAAAGCAAAGCATATGCATAATTAGCAATTTATTGCACAAGAGAGTTTAATCTATATAATGCATGGATAAAGCATATAAATATCAAAATGAAATCAACATGATGATATCGGTTTAGAAATACCACATGTGAAAGTCGATTTGATTTCTACCAATTGAAGTATAATGCTTAACTCCGGGGATTCCATTTTCCTTGCAATGAGACTACTACACACATGATAAGCTTGAAAAGGTGTTAGTCTCAAAGCATCCAACTTGTAGAATAAGCTCCCCCTAAAATTGTACACATAAGTGTTGAATACTTGTAAAATTTGTGCACATTGGTTTAAGTATCAAAATACCACTTGAAAGATGATATTTGGGAGAGATTATCTACAATTTGGACTTTGGCACATATTAGATAAATAATTGTAAAACAAGCTATGTGTCGTGCTCCTAAACAATTTTAAACCATGTAGGTTTGCTCTAAGGGTTGAGAATGAAACCGAGCAAGCCTACCATATGATATACCTATTGAATGCATGACAAAAGATTTAAGCATGTAAATGCAAACATAGGCATGAAAGATAAATAGATGCTTTAAGAATATACCAATTGAAAAACAATACCAATTGAAATAAATACTAATTGAAAGTAATGACATCTAGTTACCTAACATGGGAAGGGGAATTTGGGTCCATAGTATTCACTAACCCACTTGGCAATGACTTTGTCCATCATGATGCACCCCATGAAATGCACCCAAACTTTGCCAAGTCTCCAAATTCCCCGAAGTCCGACGGACTTCTCACTTCCCTTTCGGGATCCAAACCTTCTTGGTGCTCTTCATGTTTGAGATGATCTCCTTTGGCACCCAAAAGCGTTTGACCCCATTGTTGGCTTGCTTGTTCACCTTGATGGCCACCACCTTGTCATTTTTCTTCTTCTTCAAGAGATAAGGTGTGGAGGTCTTCTTATCCACCTTGTTGGTGTAGGTGTTGGAGAACTTGCTTGTTTGCTTTTTCTCCTCCTTTGCTCCTCCCCCATTCTTCACCTTGCACTCATAGGACTTGTGGCCTTCTTTGCGGCACACGTAGCAAACCACGGTTTGTCCTTCATCAAGCTTCTTCACTCCCTTGACGGTGTTATCTTGATGAAGTTGGGCTTGCTTCGCCTTGCCTTTCACTTGAGTCAAGTCCTTGGTGAGGCGAGCTACTTCTTGCTTAAGTTCCTTATTTTCCTTTTTGCAACCTCTTGTGTGCATGTATCTAAAATAACTTTCTCAACATAAACTTGGTTGCACAAAGGTGAGTCTAAATATAAATCATTGCAAGAAGTAGAGGCATCCTTTTTAATGATGGAACTTTTCTTTTTAGATGCCTTGGTGGGGGTATTTTTGACGGCTTCAAGATTAGCAACTTTATTAGTTAGCTCATCACAATGTTTGCACATGATTTCCATTTTAGCAAGCAAACTTTGATACTCATTTTGTGAGCTAGCTAACTTTTCTTTTAATTTTTCATTTTTCTTTTCAAGTTGCTTATCATTAATTGTGCATTCATTTGTTGTTGCACTAGCCTCAAGTTGCTCAATTTTAGTAGATAGTTCAACATTGAGATTTGCAAAGTTCTCATATTGTTCAAGCAAATTTTTGTATGCTTCTTGTGAACTACCTAGCTCTTCTTTTAAATTTTTGAGCTTCTTTTGTTGACTAGTGCAAACTTTAGCATATTTAAGATTTTTTTGCACAATTGTATTATAGGAAGGCAAATCATCATCACTATCACTCTCACTAGAGGATGAACTTTCGTTACCTCGTGCCATAAGGCACACACGAGAAGAGCTTGATGATGAGTGCTTGCGCCCTCGCCTCTTGTGATGGTCTTCTTCACTTGAAGAATCATCCCATGACCTTATTGATGTGAGGGCTTTGTTCTCGCATGCCTTCTTTGTCTTGGGTGTGGGCTTGTTTGGACAAACTTCCACAAAGTGCCCCACCTCGCCGCATCCTCTCTTTCTTTGCTCATTTCTTTGATTGGTGAAGATGAAATCTTGAATTTGGATGGGCACACCCTTGACATTGAGCCTTTGGATCATCTTCTCCACCTTGTTGATAAGTTTGAGTGATTCTTCATCAATGTCGGAGGTGGAGGAGGAAGATTGATCATCACTTGAATCTTCTTCATCATCATCATCATCCTCACCTTCTTCTTCTTCACTTGAGGAGCTTGAGCTTGAGCTTGACTCAACTTGCTTGCCCTTCATCTTCTTTTTCTCGCTACATGCTAGAGCTTTGCCTTTGCTCGATGAAGAGGCTTCTTCTTGACCCATCTTGTGTGACAACTCAAATGCCACTATCTTGCCAATCACAATGCCTGGGGTCATGGTGCTCAAGTCCTCCATATTGTGAAGGATGGTGATGATGCTTGCATATTTCTTTTGTGGTAGCACGGAAATGATCTTCCTCACGATGTCCGCATCAACTAGCTTTAATAGTCCTATTGAATGGAGCTCATTGATAATTAGATTCAAACGAGAATACATATCACGAACAAGCTCATCATCATTCATTGCAAAGGAATCATAGTTTTGTTTTGCTAGACAAAGTTTTTGCTCATGGACATTACTTGTGCCGTCATGGAGCTCTTGGAGTTTTAACCAAATTACATGTGTCGTATTTAAGGTGAACACTTGGTTAAACACATCCATGCTAAATGATTCAAACAAGCAATTTTTAGCTCTAGCATTGAAGTGCATTTCTTTTTTGTCACTCTTTGTGGGTTTTTCGGGATTCTTAATGGGTTTCATCCCATCACAAGTGACTCTCCATGCACCTAAATCAACGGCCTCAAGGTGGCAAGCCATTCTAGCCTTATAATAAAGGAAATTAGTGCTGTCAAATTGTGGAGGCCTAGCGGTATCCATCCCAACCACTCTACAATAGCGTCGGCTCAACGGCGGTTAAGCCAAAGGTCCAAATATGAGCCAACCGGCTCTGATACCAATTGAATTAGACCATGACGCCTAAGAGGGGGGGTGAATTAGGCAACTTAAAAATATAATCCTTAAACTATGTCCTCTTTTTCTATCTCTAGCAAAACCTATGCAAAAGATAATCTATCTAAATGTGCAACTACGGTTTTGCTAGTGTTTTGCTATCTCTACCGCAAAAGCAATAATATGATCAATGTAAATGCAGAAGCCTAAAGAGCAAGGTAGAGATATGCAAACTTCCATCGACGACTCCGATATTTTTACCGAGGTATCGAGAAACGCGCAAGCTTCCCCCTAGTCCTCGTTGGAGCCCCTCACAAAGAATCCCTCGCAAGGGCCAAGCTCCCGATCGGGTCACTCCGTGGATAGCCTCAGGCCTTCCCCATGCGCAAGTGGGTCTCCGATGTGCCTTCCGGCAAGCCTCTCCCGGATGCTCTCCGCCGTCTTCACTATCAAGTTTCTGGCCGAAACGTCGCGGGCCTTGTTCCCTCCGGTACACGGTGGCGGCCGCTCCACAAACGCGGTTGGTGCGATCTCGCAAGACTTCAAGCCCCTCTGATGTACAACACTTGTGCTCATAAGCACGGGGTAGCAAGAGGTATGCAAACCTCACTAAACACTAGGCATAAACCTAGAGCAAGCGCATAAGCGGTGGTCTAATCAACCTAAGCACTTCGCAAAGCACCTATGCTAATCACCTAATAAAACACTAAGCACAATGCAAGTGGAGATCACTAAAATGGTGTATCAACACCCTTGGTATGTTTCCTCAGCTCCACACTACTCAAATGGCCGGTTGGGGGTTGTATTTATAAGCCCCACTGAGAAAGTAGCCGTTGGGGTCGAATTCCCGTGAAACTGCTACTGACCGGACGCCGAATCATCCTGACCGGACGCGTTCGGTCGATCCGACCGTTGAGCCGGCAATGTACTGATCGGACGCTGGGTAGCGTCCGATCTCCTGCCACCAGACGTGTCCGATCGTAGATTTGCCGCTCTGGAACCTTACTGTACTCGATCGGACGCTGCTGTCCTATGTCCGGTCGGTTGCCGCCAGCGTCCGGTCCAGGGTCCGATCGCCTGTCTACCGAGTCACCTGCCCAATGTTCGGTCGCAGCGTCTGGTCGCTTGTCCAGCGTCCGGTCACCACTGTGAGCTCGTTTCTTCACGATCTTGCGTACGGCTTGGTTCCAATCTTCGTGCTTGGACTTTGCTTGATATCTTGGGTCTTCTCTTGTGCTTCTGAGGTCTTTCTTAAGGTGTTGATCATTGGATCCTCACGTCGCCTTCGTCCAAATCACGTCTTGTACCCTATTGAACTACAAAACAAACACTTGCAAATTCATTAGTCCAATTTGGTTGTGTTGGTCATCAAACACCAAAATCCAATGCAAATGGGCCAAGGGTCCATTTTCCTTACAACAACATCATGTAGATGCAATTGATGTTTATATTACTCGCTGCTATATATGTTAGAGGATGGAGGACCGTGAGTGGATGTACACGGGCCGCGCAAGTCAGGGTCAGGTCACCAATGAATGGATCGACAAGACCGATGCTTTCTTGGAATGGGCATTTGGCGTGGCTGCTAAAGGAGTGAGTAAAATTTGCTGTCCCTGCAACAAATATGCAAATAGGAAAGGGATAATTGGCCACAGGACATGCCAAATGAGCACCGACGGCTGGTGGACACCGCAAATGCGCCAATTTGCTGCTGGCCACTGTGTTTCCACTTTGAGTTGCCAGAAGACACCGCGCCCCGGTTTGAGCCAAGAGAGGAGAGAGAAATATTCATTTTGGACATGTGGTGCCCTCGAGCCAAAGCGCCAACCTGGTCTGGTTCGACCACATTTAACCGGCCCGACCCTGCAGTTAGGGTATCGACGCCCTCCCGCCTTCCCTCTCTTCCCCATCCCCTTCTCGCCCGCCGCCGCCATTCACTCCATTGTTCGTCGCCGCGCCGCCGTCCAATCCATTGAGCCCCGCCGCTTATACCTCTAGCCGAAGGCGTCATCCGCCATGTGGAGTTGAGGAGGATGTCGTCCCCCATCAGGAACCCGAAGATGCCGTCCCCAACCCGAAAGACCGCGCAGTGCCCTGGGTCTCCGCCTAGGGTTTCTCAATTGAAATGGCTTCCAAAAGGGTATGATATCTATCTTCTCTGCTTGTCAATCGATTTGTTTGCCTGCGGATGCGTTTGAAACGCGGCAGATTTAGATTAGAGTTGATTTTGGTTTCACTTTGTTTTGATTTAGCATGGATCCGAGCTCAGCGTGTAGATTGGCGATTAGAGTTCCTGCTTATGTAGAGCAAAGACCGGATGGGCTCGGTGACTACCATGTTACTCAGAGTTACATGCGTGTGGTGGATAAGGATATTTTCAACTGGATGGGTTTTCGTCAGCTGCTCGGTGAGGAGATAGTTCATGGTCAGGATCAAGATCTCCATGTCTCCTTCTTTGACACAACCAAGAATGAGACAGTCCACATAAATTCTGATAGTGCTATGCTGCATGCATTTGATGTTTATTGGGATAGTAGGAAGCTGCCACTAACTGTAGATGTTATTGACACAACTCCTTGGAACACGGCTCGTGTTGATGCTAATCCTGTTCAGCATGCTAATCCTGTTGAGCATGATAATCTTGCTGATGATGAAAATGTTGAAGTTGCTATGCCTTTAGATGTGATTTACCCTAATAATTTACAAGCTCCTACTGCTGAGTGTCCTTCTAGAAATACTGAGCCTGATGACACTACAGATGTTAATGCTCATGACACTGTAGAGTTTGAGGCTGATGACATTGCTGACCATGATGAGAGTGATGAGAGTGATGAGAGTGCTGATGCCCAGGATGATGAGAATGATGACTGGGGAGAGAAGGATGAGGTTGAGTATGTAGGAGTGGATGATGAGAAAGAGAAGTACCATGATGAGCTCAATGATGATGGTCAAGAGGATTGTTCTTACTATCCTGACACTGACCCAGAGGATGATGACCCACTAGAGGTGGATGATGAGAGGGGTTGTGAGAGTGTGCTGCATGTCACTGACGTAGATAACCCTAAAATAGCAGTTGGTGTTACTTTTGAAGATGGTTTATGTTTTAAGAGGTGTATTAGGCAATATGCTGTGCTTAATGAAGTTGAACTTGCAGTTCCTTATAGTGAGTCAAGGCGGTACCGAGCTTACTGTAAGGCAGAGAGGTGTAGGTGGAGGATTCATGCATCTCAGTTATCAGATGGGAAGACATGGCAGGTATGCACATTTTCATTACTTGTTTATGCCATGTTTCATTGATGTAGCTGTTTCACTAACTCTATATTATTTCATTACCTTCATTCTTTGATGGTTGCAGATTAAGAAGATGCCACACAAGCACAGATGTGCCGGCACAGGGAATTTGGAAAAGAATTGCATGGCTACCAATCATTGGGTGAAGGACAGAGTTATCAATTGGCTAAGGGAGGACCCAACTATTCAGCCTAAAGCTCTAAGGAAACAGTTGGAGGAGAAGTACAACATCAAGGTGAGCAAGTACGTTGTTTGGGACGGCAGGCAAATGGCATTAGATGAGATTTTAGGTGGATGGGAGGACAGCTTTGTCCATGTGTTTTCTTGGAAGAGGGAGGTTGAGAAGAGGTGTCCTGGTAGTGTTGTAGAGATTGAATGGGAGCTTGTGAATGAGAAGAGAAGGTTTTGTAGGATGTTTGTAGCACTGAAGCCATGCATTGATGGCTTCCTTAATGGTTGTAGACCGTACCTAGGGATTGATTCTACAGTTTTGATAACAAGGTGGAAGGGTCAGTTAGCTTCAGCTATAGGTGTTGATGGCCATAACTGGATGTTCCCAGTGGCCTATGGAGTCTTTGGCAGTGAGACCATGGAGAACTGGGAATGGTTCATGAAGATGCTGCACAAGGCAATTGGTTCTCCACATGGTCTGGTTATTTCAACAGATGCAGGTTAGTTTTCTTATTTCAACATATTTCAGTAGACCTTGTTCTTTTCTTATTTCCTAATGACTGACAGTGTTTTCTGGTTCTTTTCTTGTTTCCTAATGACAGGCAAAGGAATTGATAAGGCAGTTACCAAAATCTTCAGCAATGGTGTAGAACACAGAGAATGCATGAGGCATCTTGTCAAGAATTTCTAGAAGAGGTTTAGAGGAGAAGTGTTTGAGAAGAACTTGTGGCCTGCATCAAGGTGCTACAGAATGACAACACATGAGAGGCATTGGAATGAGATGCACAAAGCATGCCCAAAGGCAACTAACTGGCTGCTGGAGAACCACAAGCAGCTATGGGCAAGGGCCAAATTCAACACAACAACCAAATGTGACTATGTCACCAACAACATTGCTGAGACATTCAATAGTTGGATCAGGGAACACAAGTCCTTACCTGTTCTAGACCTCATGGATAAGATAAGGCAGTTGATCATGGAGAGGTTCTGCACTAGGAGAAACCTAGCCTCAAAGTTGTCAGGCTTCAAGATTTTGCCTCATGTCATGAAGGTTCTGCATGAGAAAAGCAGATCCCTTAACTATAGCATACATAGGAGTGGCCCAATGGTTGGAGAAGTAGGAGGAGTGAATAAAGACCTAGTTCCTTGGAGATTCATTGTTGATCTGGACAACCATGAGTGCACATGCAGAGGATGGCAGCTCACTGGACTCCCTTGTGTGCATGCCATAGCTTTCATTGGCACAAGAAGGGTCCTATTGGAGGATTTTGTGCACCCTTACTACTCTGTGCAGAAGTTCATAGCAGCATATGCATCTGTTGTGCCTCCAATGCCAGACAAGGAAGAATGGGAGAAGGTGGACCTTGGCTTCAAGCTACTTCCTCCTTTATGCTATAGAGCAGCAGGTAGGCCAAGAAAGAGAAGGATAGTTGGCTCTGAAGAAGGTGGGACAAGCAGTAGAGGCAAGAGAAGGTGTAAAAGGTGTGGTGGATTTGGTCACCTACAGAAAACCTGCAATGAAACTGTCCATGATCCTGATGCCCCACCACCTGGACCACCAAAGAGGAGGAGGACTTACAAGCCAAAAGTGGTGGAGATCATAGAAACCACGGAAGATCCATCCAAGAAGAGGAAGAGGACTTCCAAGCCAAAAGTGATCAGGGTTACAGAAAACCCAGAAGATCCTTGTACTAAGAAGAAGAGGAAGGCCTCCACCAAGGGGAAACAACCCAACAAGAAAAAGAAGGCAACTCCTACAGCTGCAGAGCCCACACCTGCAGAGCCCACACCTGCTAAACAGTATGTGATCCATCTGTTACCTTCAGTTTTTATGTTAGTTTAGGGACTACATGTTAACATGTGTATAACTGTGCAGGGTTTCAAACTCCCCGGTTACAAGGAAGCAGGCTAGCCAAGGAGCAGTGACAAGGAGCCAAAGTACATCATCAGCAAGTCCCAGCGCTAGCACTAGGAGCAAGAAGAGGTTGATGGAAGTCTAGGAGTGTGCAAGCAACATGGCTTCCTCTTTATGATGGATTTATGTGATTTTGTGAACTTCTCTGTCAGTTTAAGGATGCTATGGCCATATAAACTTGGTCTGGGTTATGTATGACACCTGGTATTGAATTCTAGCAAATAAACTATGTAATGTGTAAACTGGTATTGTATTGTGGCCATATGAGGCTCCACTTGGACTGGTATTGTATTATGACACTTGGTATTGTATTATGCCCATCTGAGGCTTAGTTTCCTTGTATTAAACTTGGGATTGCAAGATAACTGTCTTCCATTCATTTCTCAAGCCATTACAAAGTTAATCTTGCTTCTGCATTAAGATGCACAAGACAACTGCACAAGACAACAAAGCACACAACTCCTACAAACACACTGGCCACATTCAACCACCTATCCACTCTCTGCTGCCCAGCTATTCTACTGACATGGAGACTCTGAGCTTCAACAGAATTGCCTAGGGCCAACAGAGACTTCTCCAATGCCTGGACTCCGGCCGTCAATGATGCAGCATCGACGCCATCACTCACCGGCTTCCACATGAAGAAAGCGCACTTGCTGTTGCCCTGTTCAAGCAGAGATTTCGGATGAACCCTAGATCTGGAGTTGGCGTTGACGAAAATGAACAACATGAAGTACAAAAAACTCACCCAGTCCCGATTCTTGCAAGTGTAGAACTGCTTATCTGGGTTGTTTATGGTTCTGGAGGTCCGCTCCACAATGGTGGCCGTCCGGCAGAAAGGGCACAGCGGCTGGCCACCCGTCGGCGGCTGTCGACTCGGTCCGCGCGAACCTGTCGAGGAGGAAGCGCTGGAGCCCGTCGCCATCTTCAGGCCTCTGCTTGCCCCCACCGGCCCGCTTGACAATCCCGCGCCCGCCAAGCCTGCGCAACCGCCGCCGACTTGGAGAAGAGGATGGGGAAGAGAGGGAAGGCGGGAGGGCGTCGATACCCTAACTGCCGGGTCGGGCCGGTTAAATGTGGTCGAACCAGACCAGGTTGGCGTTTTGGCTCGAGGGCACAACATGTCCAAAATGAATATTTCTCTCTCCTCTCTTGGCTCAAACCGGGGCGCGGTGTCTTCTGGCAACTCAAAGTGGAAACACAGTGGCCAGCAGCAAATTGGCGCATTTGCGGTGTCCACCAGCCGTCGGTGCTCATTTGGCATGTCCTGTGGCCAATTGTCCCAATAGGAAAAGACAAACGAAGAAGGTCATGGGGGAACATCTTTAGCAGAATGGATTTACGACAGACTATACCCGGTGGATCTACCATGGTGAAGCCGATCGTATGAGAGAGGAGGTGGTGAGACCACGCATCGAGGATTATGATGCTGATGCCGGGGTAGCAGACATGTTAAATGACTATCACAAGGCACGGTTCGCTGAAGGACGTACGGAGGAGGAGCCAGAGGCAACCGCAAAGGCGTTCTACGACATGTTTGTCCCTGAGCATGTCTGGCTAGTGCTGGCAGAGTTGAGCTATTTCTTTCGCCAGCTTTGTGCCAAGGAGTTATCTCGGACCGTGATTGCTGACTTGAAAAGAATGGCACCTGTGTTGCTCTGTAAGTTGGAGAAGATCTTTCCACCCGGCTTCTTCAATCCGATGCATCATTTGATTTTGCACCTCCCGTATGAGGCACGAATGGGGGGCCGTGCAGGGCCGTTGGTGCTATCCAATCGAGAGATGTCTAAAGGTTCTTCGAAAGAAATATAGAAATAAATGCAAAATCGAGGCTTCCATTGCAGAGGCATACATTCTAGAGGAGGTGGCGAACTTCACAATAACATACTATAGTGACAAC
This sequence comes from Miscanthus floridulus, assembly GCF_019320115.1. Classification (NCBI taxonomy): domain Eukaryota; kingdom Viridiplantae; phylum Streptophyta; class Magnoliopsida; order Poales; family Poaceae; genus Miscanthus; species Miscanthus floridulus. The sequence continues at coordinate 61,691,641 of NC_089589.1, forward strand.
CTCTCTAGCGTGCATAATCCACCCCCTCGTTACAATGCTGGCGAAAATAAATCGAACCTCAGCCTTTTCCGAGGGTAACTCGGAAGCGCAAGTGCATCGACCCCAAGACCTTGAATCATGAAGAGTGGTGCCATATCATGCTATACGTGTTGACCAACCTTGACGAAGTGGCGCCGTACATGCAGTAAGTTCTCAACGAACTTGTTAAATACGCCGTCACTATTCTGCATCCAACCCTCTTGTTTCTCGTTGGTACAAGGAATTTCTTCATGAATTCTGGCATCAATCAAGGGATCCTACCCCGCAGCAGGTAGATACCCTTCTTAGACAGGGTGCGGGAAATGGAATGCCCGATTTCATTTCTTGGTTCAAACAGAAGGTACCGTCCAATTTAACTCGTACTTAGTTTGACATTCCAAGTTACTCGTACATGCGAATAATATAACGATGTATCCTGCTTGAGCTTGTAGGGCCAGAGGGATGCGTCTATGCGTGCTGAGTTGAGACAGGTTGTCGATGGCTTTGCCTATAGGGTCAGGTCATTTTTCGGTTATGATGTGAATGGATATCGCTTTCGCACAACAAGCTACGAGCAGAGTCGACCCAATCGAAGAACCACAAGTTCTAGAGTTTTTACACTCGGCGTTGATGAGGTCGAGTATTATGGAAGAATTGAAGAAATATACGAACTTAAGTTTCATGGTTCAAAACCTTTTAATCCCGTCATATTCAAATGCCATTGGTTTGATCCTGAAGTAACGAGACGGACATATTCTAATCTTGGGCTAGTCGAAATTCGACAGGATTCCGTCTTACTAGGAGACAATGTCTATATTGTGGTCCAACAGGCCACACAAGTTTATTATCTCTCATATGCGTGTCAAACCAAAAGTCATCTTAAGGGTTGGGATATTGTGCACAGGGTATCGCCACATGGTAAATTGCCTGTCCCAAACGATGAAGATTACAACTTAGACCCAAACACATATGACGGAGAGTTCTTTCAAGAAGAGGGACTAGAAGGGAGGTTTGAGATAGACTTAACCGAAGCGATCGGAATGGAAGTAGACAATGAAACGGTTATTGAAGAGGATGCTGGAGATGAGGTGCAAAATGTGAAGGACTTATAAATGTTTGAGCGATTACATTTAGACAATGACAATGGCAACATTGCTCATTCGGATAGTGTTGATTATTTCGACATGATTGATAGTGATGATGAGACTTATGATCCAGCTAATCCCGATCATGAAGATTATTTCTAATACATGTAATACCATGTTATTTTGTAATTACGTTTTGTTTATTTTGCATCTCTTTCTAAGTACTTCTTGTTTATCTGTGCATATTGGTTTACTCTTTTTAATTGCAGGTGATTGAACAAAGATGGTGGGCGGTGGGATGAGGAAGCTAGGTGATGATACTTGTGGTTGTTAATGGTACTTCTATTTGCAATTGTGGTTGTAGATGATGGAGCACTTGGATTACTTGTGAACTTATTTGTGATATATTGTGAGACATGTGACGTTTGTGATATATATGTGGTGTTGGTGATATATATATATATATATATATATATATATATGTGTGTGTGTGTGATGTTGATGATATATATGTGATGTTGGTGATGTTTGTTATATATATCTTCTGTTTGTTTGGATGGAATGTAAAAAACAAATAAAAAAGGCTGTTTTCAGTCACTTTGCCGAGTGCAATGGCCATGACACTCGGCAAAGTGACGACCTGAGAACATGCCTGGGAACATGCTTTGCCGAGTGCAAAGGCCATTGCACTCGGCAAACATCACAGATTTGCCGAGTGCCACGGGCCAGGCACTCGGCAAAGGTCGCCTGTTTGCCGAGTGTCTTGCCGGTGGCACTCGGCACAGTGGCCACCTTTGCCGAGTGTCTGAGTCAACGGCGCTCGGCAAAGAGGCGACCTTTGCCGAGTGCTTGACCTTGACACTCGGTAAAGCCGCCGTCACGGCGATTTTTCTTTGCCGAGTGTCAGATTAGCACTCGGCAAAGGCTTTGCCGAGTGCCCGATAAAGTGCACTCGGCAAAGAGGTCTGTGCCGATAAACTATTTATCGAGCGCCCTTTGCCGAGTGTAACACTCGACAAAGGCTTTGCCGAGTGTATTCTGAGGCACTCAGCAAAGAAGCTGAATCTGATAGTGTACAATAGTTAAGGTTAATTTGAGGTGGGCAAAAAGAGTTTTGAGATGCAGATGCGGGGACACCTGTCACATAGCATATGTATAGATCCAGATTTACATCAAGTCGCAAAAAAAGGGTCCAGATTTACACATGTGGTCAACGCTCATCTCTACAATTGAGATTTGAAAAAAAAAAGTGTTTTGGACCGGGATTAGAGTAGTTTAATATATTAGGGACCTAAATACGTAGTTCCATAATTTCGGGATTTGGGGGAGAATATTGTGATAGTTTAGAGACTGCCCATGTACTATAAGCTATAGATCCATACGTTGATTTCACATTGAAACGCCACAACAGCTAATAACCTGTGATGTGGCTACTTTGGACCGCAGTATAGCGACCTTTTTTAAGGGTCAGCAGGGGAGGGCCCTACTTAATTTTTATATATACGAAAGGGAATATTTACAATTTACAAGGCTTGTAAAGCCCAAACAGGAAAAAAAGTTGTCTGGGCTTTAGATATGCAATTTCACACTTCAAGGACCTGGATGATGATGTAATACTATATATAGGGATCATTAGTGTAATTTACGCTTATATTATATGGCTAAAAAAAGTTGAATTCAACAAGGGGAGGGGCTACATCAGCAGCATTAGGTTGAATAATTTCACTTTGTTTGAGATATCAGGTAGTCAATCAATTATAGAGGGTCATTATGTACATTTCATATTGTTTATATTCTACTAGAAAACTAGAAGCCATTTTACCAAATGCTTTTCTAAAATGCTTTAGCTCTACCGGAGAAACTGCTTCTATAGAGAAGCCAGAGTCATTTTAAAGAAGCCTCCAATGCAGACCAAAATTGGCTATGATCTCCTTGGTTTTTAATATTCTTTTACAATAAATAGTTATCAATATGCTTAAATGTATATTCTATTGAGGTTAGCACTCTTGGTTCCTCATAGATCTCACACTAAACTGCACCGTCGATCTTGAGCACCGTAGTGTATACTTAAACGAAGGGGGAAGCTAGAATAGCCCTGTTCGCTTCTCTTATAATCCGTCTTTTTCAGCTTGTTTTTTCAGCCGTAACAGTGTTTTTCTCTCGCAACAAATCAACCGGAATAGTGTTTCAGCTTGTTTTTTCAGCGAAGCGAACGGATCCTTTATGTCACCGAATCAGTGGAGTGACTACTGAAGTTGCAATGCTATTTTATTGATTATAAAAAAGAGGTTTATAAATGTTAATGAGGAGACTCCAGTTTTTTTTGAGGGAACATGAGGAGATTCTAGTGGGAATAAGAAAAGCTATTGGGCTTAGCCTGTGTTTAGTTGGCGAACGAAATTCGGAAATGGGCCACATTTTGGATTTTGGAACTAAACGGGGGGTGAAAAGCGGCCCGTGTTCATTTTGCAGCCTGAGGCCCAACAGCAGCCGCAAAACCGCATCCCCCACTGCGTCCGCAGGCAGCAGTCCTCCATTCGTCAACCCTAGCCCCGCTGCCCCCCGCACGCCTCTCCCCTCGGCAGCCCCGCCGCTCGTCGTCTCAGCTAGCGCACGCGCCCGCCTAGATCCAGCAGCCCGGTAGGTAGATCAACGCGTTTCGTGCCCGGATCTAGTCGCTGGACGGCCACGGCTACGTAGATGGACGGCTACGATGATGACGGCTTCAACGGCGACGGCCACGCAAACTTCGACGACGGCTCCGGCAGCAACGACGGCACGCGGGACTTCCTAGCGGCGGCGAACCCGCTTTTCGGGTCGTCGTTGTACGAGGGCTTCACCGACCCACCTCCACCGTACACGGGGTCCAGCGGCGTGAACCCTCCCCGCGGGGGGCTGGAGTCCCTGGACCTCAACGACGGCGCGGGATGGGCTGGCATGGACCGCTACGACCCTGGTGGTAGCGAGATGGGTCTGGCTCCCGTCCGTGTTCCTCGGCGGCGGAACCTCAACTTCCAGCAGCCTCGCAGCGCCGGCTTTGGAGAAGGAGGTGACGGCACGGGAGGGCGCGCCACATCAGAAGCTGTCGGAGGTGACCGCGGGCCGCGCGTCCTTCATGGCCGCGCCTCTGCATCAGTCTTCTCTGCCGGAGAAAGGGGACGCCGTCGCCGGCATCGCGGGGCTGTCCCAGACGTGGACGACGACATCGTGCACCCGATTCATGGTACCCCCGTGGGTCACATCCCGGTAGTTGTCCTCACCCATCTCGTATCTTGCATTCCTCATGTTTATTGTTCTGTTCTCAACATAAGCACGTTTTATCAAATCGTTTAGGCTAGGAATGACAGGGGATACTGGTCTGAGCCCAACATAAGCACGTTTTGCCAAATCTGGTGCCACCAAATTGACAGTGGCAACTGTGTCCGCGGCTGTATGAACAAGTCAGGGTGGAGAGAACTGATTGCAAGGTATTATGCAGCAACAAACTTGGTTTATGACAAGGACCAGTTCAAAAGTAAGTTACGGCAACTCAGGCATTTATGGCATTTTATAAACGACCTCCGCAAAACCTCTGGCTTAGGCAGGAGAGATGATGGATCCATCCTTGCTACTGATGGTTGGTGGCAATCTCGAACGGTGGTATGTAACCAAACTTATATTCAATCATGTAATGTTAATATGTTAATATTGCATGACTGAACTGAACCGGATTTCCAGGGACACCCTGAGTGGAAGAAGCTCAAGGACGGCTGGCCTCCGTACTTGGACTATTTGGACCGGATGTTCGCCGGCAACGCTGTTGATGGCTCAACTGCGTTCTGTCCTGCACAAAGCAACACAGTTGACGTGCACAGTTCAGATGACGACTCCAATGATGAGCAAGACGACCAACTGACGCCACTTAGTGTCGGCACTAAGAGGGCAAGCAGCACCAGCACAACTGCCTCTAGCCCGAGCAAGAGGACCAAGAGCCCCGCTGTCAGGACCATGGATGGTCACATGAAGGAACACAATGAAATTTCAAGGCAGAAGCTTGAGAGGATGACAGCCATGTGGCAAGAGAGGAACCAAAAAATTGAGGACCAGAGCAAGGCGCTGGAGAGGAAGGTTGAACTAGTGCTACAGCGGGCAAGACAGTGTGGGGCAACTGAAGACACACCAGCTGAGTGGATGGTCGTGCTCAAGATCGTGCAGAGTGAGCCTGTGATGAACTTCTTCATAAGCTCCTCACCCCAAGGAAGGATGCTGACGATTAAGCAATATATCGGGGGTCCTCCCCTAGACCTTATTTCCTTAAGCTGGCTACCTAGTTAATTTGTTATGTCATTTCAACTATGTGAGGTGTGGTGGGCCTCATTTGTCATTGAACTAAGTTTGTCATGTCGAACACTTGAACTGCTTAATTGTAGTATGAATGGATATGGTTGTTATCTGTTGATGTATGTAGTGCATGAGTTTGAGTAACTGGCATCAGTCAGTTCTAATAGGGATGCATGCTAATGTTGCCTACTTGATGTTCAAAACTGATTGAAACTGTTTTTCATTTTGACAGGAGGATGTCCAATCAATAGTCACGGGACTGATGTCATCGAGGCAAGCTGCTTATGAGGATGATTTCCAAGAGTTCATCAGTGACTGGATGGAGGCCGATGATGATGACGATGCTTTCCTGTACGGTATGTACCAGTATGCCTACCACATTGACAAGCACTTGTCAAGGTCAGAGTATAGACAGCCAGCCATTAGTGGTTTCGAATGGGTACATAGTAAACTAGGAAATAGAAAGGCCTGTTATAACATGTTCAGAATGAGCCCTGATATGTTCCTTAGGCTGCACAATCTATTGAGGCTCTGGGGATGTTTCTGTGGATGGTGGGGGCTCCACAATCTGTTAGGCAAGCAGAGGATAGATTTGAGAGGTCACTGGGCACTGTTCATAGCTTGTTTCACAGGGTGTTGAAGTCTGTTGTCAAGCTTGCTGCTGACATCATTAGGCCTAATGACCCAAATTTCAGCACTATGCATGACAGGCTAAGAAATCCTAGGTTCTATCCCTACTTCAAGGACTGCATAGGGGCTATAGATGGGACTCATGTCCCCTGTGTGGTGCCTAGTGATAAGTTTGTGCAGCACCTGTGCCGCAAGGGGATGACAACACAGAATGTCTTGGCTGTGTGTGACTTCGACATGCGATTTACATTCGTCCTAGCTGGTTGGCCAGGTTCAGTGCATGACATGAGGGTCTTCAATGATGCAACAACAACATACACCAACGTGTTTCCACATCCACCAATAGGTATACAATTAGTTGGTTCTACTTTTGTGCATACTACTTGAAGTTCATGACACTAACTATTGTTTGGATGGTGTAGGCAAATATTACCTTGTGGACTCGGGGTACGCTAACCGCCCAGGTTATCTTGCACCGTACAAGGGAACAAAGTACCACCTGCAGGAGTACCGAGAGGCAGCAGAACCCGAAGGTAAAACTGAGGTCTTCAATTATGCACATTCTTCACTTAGGAATGTCATAGAAAGATCATTTGGAGTGTTGAAAATGAAGTGGCGGATGATGAAAGAAGTCCCTAGTTATGCCCCCCATATACAAAGTCAAATAATTATTGCATGTTGTGCCCTGCATAACTTCATAAGGGTGAGTGGCATAGGGGATAGGCACTTTGCTCGGTGTGACCGGGATGAAAACTATGTGCCGGCAGAAGCCTATGCTGATCAGCCGGAAACACTTCCTCCAAGTGGTAGTTCTGATTCTGAGCTGATGAATGCATTTCGGGAATCCATTGCAATCGGGTTGGTTAATCGAACATGATTGGGTCGTCTGTTTGAGATGACTGTGTAACTGTTATTTTTTTGTCCGAGAACCATTGCTATGTGTAAATTGTGCATTTGATTTGTATCACAATAATTGTTGCTTTTCTGTGTGTACATTGTTGGATGTAAACGACGGTTTGCTGTGCTGCTTGGATGTAAAAGACTGTTTGATTTGCATGCAATGTCATGCATGCATGCCATTAATAAGCTGCATGCAGTCCATTAAATGATGCACAGTTCTTTTCCATATTTTGGCAACTAAACGGGGGGTCAAAATTTGCAGTGCACACTTTTTGGGAACTTCATGGCTATAGTATTTTTTTGGGACTTTCTTTGGAACTAAACACAGGCTTAGCTGACCACAATACAATTATGTACTCCATCAGTTCCAAATTATAAGACGTTTTGCGAACTGATCATAGATCAGGTGGTTGGGTTCCTTGTGGTGGAACCTGTCCACCCGGGTTGAAGTCCTCGACTTAGCACATGTGTTCGTATTTTCCGGGATTTATTTCAGGATTTAACGACGCTATACTTTCAGTGGTAGGCGACGTCCCCGTTGACAGTGATGTGCTTGTATTGACTTCATGAATCTCAAGATCTGCCAGCTCAATCCTTCGGAGGTACTCATAGGGGTAGGGTTTACATGCGTGTGTTCATATGGATGAGTGTGCGTGCGTGTTGGACGTCTACGTTGTACTGTGTAATTCTCAAAAAAAATTATAAGACGTTTTGACTTTTCTATATATATAATTTTGGTCATACACTTAGATATACACTAAGCAATGTATTTAGAAAAAGTCAAAATATGTTATAATTTGGAACATAGTGAGTTTATGCCATGGTAGCAATATATAAGAGTGCAGCCTGCATACAAAAATCATCATTTTTTAATAGCGCACAAATGATAAGACTATTTTTTTCGTAGGCTTTGGTCAAAGAATATTTTTATTTAAGATAAAAGTAAAATAATATAAACTTTTAGAACCAGTAGAGTATGACAAGTGGTGCTCTTTTAATTATTATTATATGAAAATGTTCTTTTCCATGAAGCACACATAACATAACAAATAGTACCGATCAATCTGTCTTCACTTGACAAGAAATATTCTCGTTTTCCAAACAGGTTACAGATCCACATCATTAAGGTATGACATAGTTGCAGAAACACCACTGACACATATGTTGAAGTATGTGAAACTAAAAGTTGAAGGGCTCAAGGGGGGCGACTGTGCTTTGCTAGTCAACGGCTAAGTTGATATATCAGAGATCCAACTCAGCTCACGGATCTGGCCAGGCAAGACTTGCTTTGCAATGTCCCAAACTCCCAGTTGACTATGTTCATGCCTAGCTGATATCCCCATGTTCCCATCTCTAGGTGCGCGGAGGTTGCACAATTCCTCCGAGCATTAGCATCACTAATCACTAGCTGCTACCACCGAGACAAATACACTGGAGTATCTAGGAGAGACAGGGGAAGCAATGGCAGACCTGGCAGTAAGCTTGGCCAAGTCGGTGGTGGAGGGGGCTGTGACCAAGGCCCTGGCGGCGATTGAGGAGGAGGCAACGCTGCGGCAGAGCACGCAGAACGACCTGGCGTTCATCACCGGTGAGTTCCAGATGATGCAGTCCTTCCTCAATGTCGCAGATGAGGAGCGCGCCAGGAACAACGTGGTGAGGACCTGGGTGAGACAGGTCCATGACCTCGCCTACAACGTGGAGGACTGCATCGAGTATGTGATCCACCTTGACAAGGCATCAGACTGGCACTGCCGCTGCCTCCCAGGCTTCATCAGGCCAGAGCTGCCGCTGGACAAGGCGGTCGCCGAGATAAAGCTGCTCAAGGGCAGGGTTGAGGAGGTGAGCCTTAGGAACATGCGCTACAACCTCATCAGTGATTCAGGTTCCAAGCCCGTCATGCAGCAACAGTTTGTGCATGGTGCTTCTGTCGGTACCACAACATTTGACATGCTCGTCAAAGCAAGAGATACCACAAAGATGCAACGAGGATTAGGAGATCTGACCAAGTTGTTGATCACCAAGAAACCTGGTGGAGACCTTGGAGTGATCTCAGTGTGGGCAGCAGGTGGCAATGCTGATACCACACCCATAATCAGGGAGGCTTATGGCAAACCAGAAATATGTGACAGCTTCAGATGCCGTGGCTGGGCAAAGCTGACACACCCTTTCAACCCCCATGAGTTCCAGCGGAGCTTGCTGATTCAGTTCCACACAAACTCTTGCCTACAAAAGAAATCGGGTGTAGACATTGGTACCCTCAAGAGATTGGAAGTGGCTGCAGAAGGCGAACTTATTGAAGAGTTCATGGAGCAAATGAAGGAGAGGTACCTGGTTATCCTGGAAAACGTTTCCAGTATGGTAGAGTGGGACACCGTCAGAGCTTACCTGCCTGAAAAGAAAAATCACAGCTGGGTCATCATCTCTACTCAGCAATCTGAAGTCACCAGGCTGTGTGTTGGAGATCCATGGCAAGTGTTTGAGCTTAAGCAGTCCTCGGCCGAACACCCTGTATGTGTCTTCTTCAGGAAGGTAAGCAGCTGAAACACAATCGAATAACTTTCCAGAAAAAATGGCCTTAATCTCTTTTGCACTTGTAGTTTTGATCATTGCATATTCAAATCATATGCTACAACAACAACATAGCCTTTCAGTCCCAAGCAAGTTGGGGTAGGCTAGAGTTGAAACCCACCAAGGGTCCCAAGTCACGGTTCAGGCACTTCAATAGCTGCTTTCCAAGCACTCCTGTTCAAACATAGATCTCTAGGTATATCCCAAGCTTTCAAATATCTTTTTATTGGCTCCCCCATGTCAATTTCGGTCTTCCTCTACCTCTCCTCGTATTATTAGCTTGGCTTAGGACTCCACAATGCACTGGTGCCTCTGGAGGCCACCTTTGGACCTGGCCAAACCACTTCAACCGATGTTGGACAAGCTTTTGAACTATTGATAGATATAGAAGTACTTTGATTAAAAATGTACAGTAGCAGTTCTACTTATGTTGCTCATCACCAGTGAAACTGTGAAAGGCTTGAAGGGCTGGCTGTGCAAACAAAACGAAAAAGTGCAGACAATGCTAGTCATTGGTATATTTATCATTAACAAAAGCTCCCCCGGCCCCTGCACACACACACAATGAGACTGATTCCCCATAGTCCCCACATAGGGAATAACGGAAATAGGTTTAGGAGAAAGTAGTGGAATAAATTCTTATATTTGTTCAGTCAAATCAGCAAATCCCAACTCATAATGTAACACTTGGCACAGGATTCAGAAACTGTGCCATCCCTCCAATGTTTGTTGCATGTTACATTAATTCCTCCTCCCAAGTGCACATGTCCCCTTCTCTTGAGGTCTCCTTGACCACCCTTCTTAAATTTTCTATATTTTCAGGGTTCTCAAGGCGACGGAGATAAAAGCAAGCAAACCACTATGGTGATGGCTAACAATAATGAGGCATCATCATCAATGGGTGTCGAAAACAACACTGATATGTGGATTGGTCGATTCCCCCTAGTTAAAGTACGCAATTCACAGATGAAAGATCTCCGTGGCTATTTAGCCAGGGCATGTGTTAATGGTTTTCCTGTGATATCCGTGTGGGGGATAGCTGGTGTTGGGAAATCAGCTCTAGTCAGGAACTTATACTACGACATAATGTGTGACAGTAGCAACAAAATATTTACCATGTACAGTTGGGTGGATGTATCACATCCATTCAATTTAAGGAACTTGGCTTGGAGCTTACTTTCAGAACTTCAGTCAGATTCTCCTCAGCAAAATGGAATCAGCAATCCCATTCAAGAGTTTCATGAGCTTCTGGAGAAACATCGCTGCCTTGTCGTAATAGATGGTTTGCAATCCACAGACGAGTGGGACCTAATACGACATTACTTGGTGTCTATACATTCTAGAAGCATTATTGTTGTGATTACAACTGAAGCAAGCATAGCCATACATTGTGCAAATCGAGAAGAGGCCATGTACAATGTCAAAAGTCTAGAAGACGATGAAGCACATGATCTCTTCAAAAAGGAGGTGTGTTTTCTTGCAAGATACTTGCCTATTCTATTGGTCTCATTAAATCTAATTTCTCAGATACATCTTGATGCTCAAATGCAACAATTAGTCTATGATTTATCTTTTTCCCCCTCTAGGTGATTAAACTATGTTTTGCAAAAGAAGAAAAATGGTGTGAATATATATATATATTTTTTTTTTGCATCAAAGTAGTTTTATCCAAGCTTTTTTTCAGTTGCTATGCTCATCCCATCTTAAAAGACACAGAATCATCTTATCCAAGTCTTATAGTATGCCTAACAAAACTCATCCAAATGGTATCATAAAAGTTCAGAACAATTCTTTCCTAGGACCAGGAATACAAATTTTTTTCTATTAAAGAATTATATGTTTAGTAGTATTGATTTCATAAACAATAGACCATATTACAAGCATACTGACAATATAGATATGTCATAATATTTCAACAAAAATTGTATCTTTTTTCTAAGTAAAAAGTTAAATTCAAACAACAAGCGCACCCCACAATTTGTAAGACAAACATGTAATTTTTCCAACTTTTCAAAACATGAGTTTATGCATGCTAACAGCACAAACTAAAACTAAATCTAAAGTGTGATTGATTGATACAATAATTATTACTAATTTAGCTTCTTTTCAATAATATAGGTAGGCATATTTCCAGATTCGTCCGCTTTAAGGGATTCTGAAGATCCCGAGCTTCTAAAACTTATTTCCAAGTGTGGCGGACTTCCCAAAGTAATAGTTTCTGTAGCCAACTTTTTGGCACCCATGACAGTCAGCTGGATGAAAACCGCAATGAATCTTAGTGACAGATTTATGCATGATCTGGAGACTAAACCGGAATTTGATAACTTGCGTGGATTATTTGGTTGGATGCACAACTACTTCCGTACTTGCCCAGATTACCTCAAGCCATGTATCCTCTACCTGTCCATTTTTCCGCAAGGCCAAAGCATTTGACGGAGGCGTCTAGTGAGGCGGTGGATCACAGAGGGTTACTCGAGGAACACGTCCAACAGGTCAGCTGAGGATAATGGGGAAAAATTCTTCTCGATGCTCCTTGATCTGAGTATCATCCAGCAGACACCACATTCAGTCACCACTGCAGATACAAGAATGGTCTTGTGCCAAGTCAACGGCTTCTTCCGTGAGTACATCATATCAAGGCGAAAGGATGAGGACCTTGTCTTCGAACTGGAGGGCAGGTGCACATTGACCAGTCAACGCACAGGACGACACCTTGTCATAAAGCAAAGCTGGGACAGAGACAAGATCGTGTTCAGTAGTATTGACTTCTCAAGGCTACGCTCCCTCACTGTGTTTGGACAGTGGAAGCCCTTCTTCATCAGTGAAACTATGAGGGTGCTCCGGGTGCTTGATCTCGAAAATGCAACGGGTGTCACATATAAATGCCTGGAGCAGATGCTGAAGGTGCTTCCTCGCCTCAAGTTCCTCTCTCTGAGAGGAATAAGAGAGATCTGCTATCTGCCACGTTCATTTGCTGGTCTGAGGCAGCTTGAAACTCTGGATGTCAGGGGCACCTCCATAGTCACTTTGCCACCATCCATCACCAAGCTTACCAAGCTGCAGTACATCCGTGCTGGCATAGCTAAGGAACCATCAGTACCATGTGCTCATTTCTCTTGGTTGCCTAGCTGCTGTAGATCTTGTCATGTAGGTGGTGTTGAAGTGCCTGCAGGGATTAAGAAACTTACAGCCTTGCACACTCTTGGTGCTGTCAACGTTGGTTTTTCAGGGGGGCAAGGCCATCCTGAAAGAGCTCAAGAAGCTCACCCAATTGCACAAGCTTGAAGTGACAGGCATCAACAAGAAAAATAGCAAGGAGTTCTGTTCCGTCGTCTCAGACCACGTTCATTTGGAATCCTTGTCAGTGTGGCTCATCATGGGCAATAACAAACCTTGTTTGAATGACATGTTCTCGCCTCAGAAGAAGCCTCCGGAAAATCTTCAGAGCCTTAAGCTATATGGCCTTGTAAAAGAAGTGCCAGCATGGATCAGAGATCTTCCCAAACTAACAAAGTTGGAACTGGAGATAACTATGTCAGAAGAAGTTGAAGTAATCAAAGTTCTTGGGGACATAAAAGAACTATGTATTCTACGTTTTTATGTCAAGCCGCTTAAAGATGGAGATGGTAATAAGCTTAACTTTTTTGTCGAGGTGAATGGAGTAGAGCAGAGCAGTTATTTGAACCTCAAGATACTTGAAATTGCTTGCAACTCAGAGTTAAATGTATCCTTTGGATCATTAGCAATGCAAAATCTTGAGCTGCTGACAGCTAAATGCTGTACTGGGTCGGCAGTGAAGTTTGCTGACCTGAAGAGTCTCTCTAAAGGAAAACTCAAGGAGGTGTGGTATTTTGGTTCCCTTGACAACACAGTTAAGTTGGACATGGAGAATCAACTTAACCAGCATCCTAAGACACCTGCTTTGAAACTGGAGGAACCATGTTCGTCCTGATGCATACTGACAATCTGTCTGTTGTTTGCTGATTCTGGCACCAGAGCACAGGGCTAAATGACTGGTGCTTTTCATTTATACCTTCCCTCTTCCTTTTCCTACACTCGAGGCATTTTGAACTAAAATATTTGCGTCCATGGCACCGTAAAGATAATTGTTGTTTCTTCGATGTCAAAATCTACATGGAGACAATTGAGTGAACATATATAGCTAAAATGCTAAATTGACTTGAATTTGTTTACTCTGTACGGCAAATGTTATATGCACCTGTGGTATATAATGAACCTGTGCATTGACATCGTAATTCAATTATCTTATTTTCATTTTTGTGCTTGTTTTCCCCTGATTTCTTGGGTGATGTTGTGTAGATGTTGTCTCTCAGTCTCGTATTATTGGGTCATGTTAATTCCAGGTCTCATGGAGTCGATCTGTCGATGTGCCTAACGTTTTGACCAGTTGTAGGAACCAATCTTTCTCCATTAGAGTACACGATCTCCTGTGCTAGGTGCTATGCACATCTGATTGTTCTAGTCCGTCAAAACGTGCTCCTGCACGGGCAAGTAATCCTAAGTGACAAGGATAAATGTGATGCACATAGCTAACAAAAACTGCATATCTTTGTTTTTTTACATTTGTTCTTATTTTAATATTTACTCATCTTTGTCTGGTTGTAATAGAGTTTAGTACCAACTAAATATATGCTTTCCTATGCCCATTCATAGTTTTTCACTTTCTATCACCATCCATGCGTGTTTGACATATGTTTAGTTCAAACTTTACGTTACATCCATTGCTTCATACATACAAGTATACATGGTCAGTATGGTGTGACACAGATCATACATGTATGTATTGAGTTAGTTTTTTTCTATATTAATAATGGCCAAAGATGGTAAGTAGAAAAACAATTCCTTGGGGACATTTTCTTTATAATGATGAGGCAGGCATTTAGATTACATATGTCTTCAATTTATTTTTACTAATGGTGGAAGCCAGTGACTTATACGAGAACTTAGAAGACTACTATAGATTATTTTTCATAATTGTATATGTTAGAGATGAACATTAGGGGTACTTTATATTATTTTTGAATGGTAACAGTGGGTCATTTAGATATGGATTAGGTTTACTTTGCACTTTTCATAATGGCAGAGTTGGGTAATTTTTAATGGCATAGTTTCGTAGTTTAGGTGGAGGTTAGGGGCCACTTTAGATTATTTCTCACAATGACATAGGTAGGTATAGTTTTAAGAAAAAAACATGATGAAATCAAATAGCAGTGGCAGACGCAGAGCTTAGTCATAGGGGGTCTCATTTCTTTTGCATACAACATCGTCCCTTATTGAGTTATTTCCTTCTCATCCTCTGCTAGCTCAAAGGTGCTCATGCATAGTAGTAGTGCCAGAGCAAACCCACCCCCATGTCCTTCACTGCTAATGGGTATCATTGTTAAATAAGGCTTGTGAGGATCAGTATGGAGGCTAGAAAGGGTCCTCTAATTAGTAATAGTTCTAGGAAGTCTTGTGAGGATCAGTATGGAAAGAAGCCCCTAATTATTAATAGTAAGATTGCTACAAAAATCCAATAACCTAAACGGGACATCTTCAAAATGATTATATGCTCATATTTTGTACCACTTGTTTAGAAATTAGAACAAGTCATAATTACCATATCGACCGATGCCCAAAATTTTATGCCCATGACAAAAATCTGAATTTTAACTTGCACTATATGAAATCAGTTCCGGCAGAGGTAAAAGTCTCTATTCTTTGGTCCTAGAAGTCTTGGGTTTCAACCAATCTGTTAGTAAATTTTAATTTCCAAGGGCAAGGCTATCTAGAATCTAGAAATTCCCATCTTTAGACCTCATCTTACGCTGGAACTTTTTACAACTGGCCCATTAAACTGCAACCATTGTGGCTCAGAGAAGCAATAAGCAAGGTTGCAAGTTAAGCATCAACAGGTAAACTAGATCTAGAATAAACAACAGACCCTCTTATCCACGAAGCACGAAACAGAGGAACAGCTTTGAATCCGCAAATCCCATCTTCTGTACCTTCCCCTGCTTGCTTTGTAAAAAGAAAAAAGAATTTATCGTACCTTGGGCCACAAGGACGGATTGGGGCAACACGCAACAGGAAGAAGCTCAAGCTGCTAGTCTGCTACCGGTTCGACGTCGATGGAGCGGACAGGGGCTGCAGTGTCGTGGCTTACTGTGGTCGGCGGCGGTGGGGATTTCGTGGAGTAGCGAGAGCGGAATCTGGGGACCGGGTGTTGAGCACCGTTGGCGGACGCTGGGACTGGAATTGGGGAACGCTGACCGGCGGCGGGCCCTGTATTGCCTGGCCTGGGCAACAACTCCAGCAACGCTGGAAGCGCTTGAGCTAAGCAATTTCTCAAAGCAAACAACAGCCCGTTGAGGCTCGTGGTGGATGGAACTCCAGAAGAACTCTAGTCAGCTAGAATGCGGAAGGACTTGCAGAGCACAAATGTTTCGTTCTTTTTCGAGGCAAATGAGAAACAGAATTCCATCGCATTTGTACCCTAAACTTACAACCTATTTTGATTCCAATTTTTATGACAAAAATCTTTATTACGAATAAGATTATAACATTATTAGGCCGTTTCGATGATTGGAATCCCAGATATGTAATTTTCTCCCTTAACTATAGAGGCGGACTATTATTAGTTGAAGTATAAATGATTTATAATTTAAAAAAAAGGCTTTGGAGACAGATCGAGGATTATTGTAATCCGGTGGTTCAATTTTTATAATCCAACCCATAACCTGCAGTGTTTTGACCATCTTCAGATTATTTTATTTGATTACTGTAATTCAATTGGCATCCAAACAACCTCTTAATTTGTTCATGTATTTAGTAAAAAAAAAACCATTTGAAGTGACACAAATGCACGTTTGTAAAATCAGAAAATCCATTCAATCACCATACTAGACAATTTTACTGTGACTTGCCACGTAGGTATCAGCCAAAACATCCTGAATAAGTGTACTATTACTAATGTACGCCTCACAAGATGATTCTACTGCCTCCTGACTGTATATGTACTATATAACTCAAGAATATTTTCACAAGACAGAAGTCACGGCAAACCACATTCTTTCAGGTTCGACTGAAACTTTACTGTAAACTTAAATTCTCGATATATTCATTAAGGGCATGTTTGGAACAAAGAACTACAAAATAGAGGAACTGTCATGTGGGGCCGTGTCTACATGAGGAAACAACGCGCCCGGGACGCTCGCAGAGCCGCAGACGACGCGCCAGTGGCACCATAGGCGCGGTCACCGCACTCCGCATGCGCGCGCGGAAGAAGCCAAGTGCTTGGAAGGCAGTAGAGCCGATCATGGCCTTAGATTGAGGAGCAACTGGCTCCAAGTTGTTATGGCCGAATGGCCTATATAATCTTATACTCGGTATGGTGATAATCAAGCAAGAACCATTACCCAATTCCCTAATCTTCATCTGCTGAAACAACTGGGCGCTGAGGGGTAAAACCTCGCCCCTAACCACGGATCGCGGCTACGATCTACGTAGCCTGGGTCCTCCTACCCTATCCCTCAACGCCCTTGACAACCTGGTATCACGTTCCAGGCCTTCCTCATCTCGCCGATCAACTTCATCCTCGCCGACGCCGTGTTCCACCTCTGCACCGCCCACTCCGCAAAGCACCGCCGCCATGGGAGAACCTAGTGCCAAGGAGGCCGCCCTCCAGGCCACCCTAGACTCCCAAGCCGCCACCCTCTAGTCATTGCAGGCCTCCGTCGATGCCAATTCCCAAGCGATTCAACGCCTGGACACGAACCGGCCGCCGTCGTCTGGCTCGGGCACCAGGCCCGGCTCCGAGGAGCACCACCACGACCGCCCACCGTGTTTCCAGAAGATGGATTTCCCGCACTACGATAGCAAGTCCGATCCCTTGATTTTCCTCAACCGCTGTGAATCGTACTTCTATCAGCAGCGTATCATGGAGGAGGAGAAGGTTTCGATGGCCTCGTACAACCTGGAGGACGGGGCACAAATGTGGTACATCCAAGTCTAGCAGGACGAGGGTATCCCATCATGGCGCCGTTCCAAGGATCTGCTACACCTCCGCTACGGCCCCCTCTTCGCTCCAATCCACTCGGCAAGTTAGCGGCGTGCAAACGCACGGGCTTCATGGAGGAGTACCAGGACCGCTTCCAAGTGCTCCTTCTACATGCGAGGCGTCTAGACAAGGAGCAGCGGGTCTAGCTCTTCACCGCTGGCCTCCAACCGTCGCTCAGCTTCGACGTCGAGGTGCACAATCCCCAGTCCCTCGCCACGGCCATGAGTTTGGTGCGTAAGCTCAAGCTGTAGGATCAGTACACGGCGCTTCCGCCTCGGGCGACGCCGCGCGCCCTTCTTCCAGCACCCGCGCCTTGCCTCGCCCTGCCGGCACCGCCAACGGCGACTCCGACCACGTCCACCCTAGCCACGATAACCGTGGAAGGCCAGCCGGTCAAGCACCTCACCCAGGCTGAGCAGGAGGAACGTTGCCGCCTCGGACTTTGTTACAACTATAACGAAAAGTTTAGCCGTGGCCATAACAAGGTCTGTCAGTGCCTCTTCCTGCTAGACAGTGCCGTGGAGGACGAGGTCTCTACTGAGACGTCGAAGGAGGGCACAATAGAGGAGGTCATCCGACACTTCTCCCTCCACGCCATCGCCAAAGTCCGCATCCACGAAACAATGCAGATCCACCTCAAGCTCGGTGACACCTCCCTCGTCGCGCTACTTGATTCAGGGTCCATGCACACCTTCATCTCCGAGGCGGTAGCGCAGCGGACGGGGCTTCCCCTGCAACACCGCCCCCGCATGACGGCCACAGTGGCGAACGACGAGCGCGTCTCCTGCCTTAGCATCATTCACCACGCCGTGTTCATCGTCAATGGCGACGACTTCCTTGCCAACCTCTACGTCCTTCCCCTCGCTAGGTATGAAGTCGTCCTCGGCACCTAGTGGCTTGCCACGCTAGGCCCCATTCTCTGGGATTTCAGTGCCTGCACGGTGACATTCCAGTAGCACGCGCGCCAGGTATGCTGGCAAGGCGTGGCTGGGACAGAGGCACCCCGACTGCAAGCCACTGACGCCAGCGACAACCTGCTGGACGCGCTCGTCAGCACCTTCGCCGATGTCTTCGAGGAGCCCCACGGGCTTCCTTGTAACACCTCTGGTGTTACGATCTTTCTTAGTACTTAGATTAAGACCTAAAAGAAATTAACAAGACAAGTTTTTGGGTGTTAAATTTTTTAAAACACACAAGAAAGGATAATTAAATTGTAGGTCTCATTTTTATGAGAAGAGAAGCAAACGTGATATTGTGAGTTAGTTCAATTAATGTGTAAACATGCTTATGAAATTCTAATAAGAAAAATAGGATAAGTTGTTTTAGATGTTCGGCATAAAAAACGATTTCTGCAAATGAAAATGTGACATAGTTTATAATTAGAAAGTGCCATTTTTGAAGAATTATAATGTGCAAAATACTTAAATAGTGCTTTAATATTTTATTCCCATGAAGTTCCGACCTTTTAAAAATTCAATCAAAGGTGTTAATGGTTGTTTAGTTCAAGCGGGACTCTCGTCCCTTCTAAGTCTATAATGATAATCGACAATGCCATTTCGATATTTAAATTCCAACAAAAATTATTAAGCAATTTTTATATGTTGGAGCACTATTGGTTGCCCCAAGGTGAGCACTTGAGCATAGTGTAGGTGTTTACACCAAAATTTGGGAAGAAGAACGCGGGAACTCGAAGCTTCTAAGATTGTGTCATCAAAGAATCGATTGCATGAGAATCGATATCAGCTGATTCAGATGCGGCACTGGGATCGGCTCTCTTCGGATGACATCAGCAGATAACGTCAATGAGATATGGTTGGCGCCGGGAAAGACATGTTGGACTCTACAAAAAGGGAAAGATTAGGGTCCAAGTTATCTTAAGTTAGAAATGTTTTCTCTTATACCAAAGATTGTAATGAGTTGTACTTGAGTATGATTCATGCTTAGGTTCTGGGTATAAATATTGGACCCCAGCTATTGTAAAAAAGCATCCAATCAATCAATACCAATTACTTTTTTTGGCTTTATGCCAACCCTTAGGAGTAGGAGTACTGTAGATCTCGGCGAGTTCTTCAACAAGCAGGACAGCATCAGTCCGACCGACCTCCGGCTTGTTTGTAAGTACCATCATGGCTTATACTTCTGTTTGTGAGGCTGCATCGGTCTAGCCGACCTTTTGCGAGCTCTAGTATAAGCTAGTTATCGATCCTTATCTAGTTCAAGTACGGCTGCATCGGTTAAGTTCGACCTCCACTGCTCGAATTAGATTAAGGTCAAGTTATCGGCTCTACCTAAGGATGACATCCTTCTGGTAGATTCGTTAAGTTACCGATTTTTGCTGATGTTCTTATTGTCATTAGTTTCAATAATATCAACCCGCCTGATTGAGATCGATCTAGATCGACCTTACATCCTTTTAGTCCCTTGTTTATCTTGTCATATTGCGATGGTTCTTACTTTAAACGATGGACTATGTTTTATCGGCTATTCTGCTTTGATCTTGATCGTGCATAGTACGCAGTTAAGGCATGTCTGATCTTGAGAAGATTTATTGGCTAGTTGAATCTGGTCTATAGCTCGCTATTATGGATGTAACAATCCGGTCGATCCCCACTGTTAGTACTTTAGATCGGAGTATGCTAACTGGTAGACCTACTTTCGACCAGGCGTGATCTTGGCTATTTGCTATGCCTGCATCGGCTAAACAGCCGATCGCCCGCACTTTAACGCTTATAATATGTTTTTATGATTCTGTTAAATGTGAATAGATCTGTTTATTTTAAAGATTTGATTTGTTGTCTTTATCATGGCTGCCATCGATCCGGTCGAACCCCACTATTAAGGATAACATATTAGGTCTGATGAGTTTATAAATCTATTCATGTTAAATAGTCGATTGTTCACATGCAGTAATCCCTTTTCTACTTGAATCGGCTATTTCAGCCGATTCGTGTCTTTCAGAAAACCTACCAATGTATAGATGGTTTTATGGATTCTTTGGCTTTAGTTTGTTATTATCATCATAGCTGCATCGATCTGGTCGAACCTCACTATTGATGGTAACAGATTAGATTTAGAGCATTTGTAGATCCATTCATACTAGACAATCGATTTGTTCGCATGTTATATCCTTTCTCGTTAAACTCATCGGCTCAATGCTTTACACTGTTAATACCCACCTAGCTGATGATTTTACTTATATCTGGGTGCATTGTACTTGTATCATAAATCAATCGCGACCCACGAACATCGCAGTCCTTAACAGCCGATTTTCTTCTCGTATCGGCTATTTAGTCGATTTTCCCATCTGGCTGCTCCCAAAGTGGCACACTTGGAACTATCTGGGCAAAACCGGTATGTTCCACCTTAAATTACTGATAAACTTTCTCTCCTTGTCAATTGCAGGTCAAATTGACTGGCACACCTTCGGGAATTTGCAGGGTCGGCTGGTCCTACGTTGAAGCCAAGCGGATCTCCGGGCTCATCCCAAGCAGATCCATCCGGCTTGCTGCGTGTTGACACATTTGTTTGTGCCGACAGTAGGTTATAGTCATGTTAGGTGTTGCGATATTCTCGCAAAAATTGTTCGAACTTCACTAAGAACACGCTATGATTTACAATCTGGTGCTCGTTCACAAACCAGCGTTCAGCGCGACGAACCTAGATTGGCATGCTTCTATCTCCCCTTCTGGTTATCCTCTTCATGTGTCGATCATTTCTTTGGAATTTTGGTACTACGGGCCTAGGGATAGGGGAGTTGATTGAGCCTCAAACATGATCATTGACAGTTTTTTGTTCTCTTTAAAACTCGTGCGTGTTGCTGTTTCGGCCGTTGGGCTCCCGTGGCTGCGGTCACCACACGAGCTTGATGCCATGGCTGCTCGGCCGCTCCTGGCCGTGGCCACTGCTCCGTTGGCCGCACATCGTGCCGGGGTGGACAACGCTTGTCTCTGTGGGACTAGGCTAGGGTCGCCGCCGGCGAGGCCATAGGCGGGCCGAGCGGACGCCATGGTGGCCACCATCTCATCGACGTGGCAACTACCCCGCCCCTCGTTCCACCTACCACAATGATGATTTGGTCACCCTAGAGATGGGACACTTCCCTGCCCTGCCTGTGCCGCTGTCGCTGCACCGTGGCCATCCGATCCTAGTCACAGTGCCGAGGTGACGCTCCTCTGCCTGCCTTATCCCGCTAGCTGCCATGGAGAACTCTGCTCGGGTTCCGCCGACTCAATTCATGCACACCGCGCCAAAGCTTGCTCTGTCTCATCACTTGTGTACATGGGTTCAGGTGGCAGCTAATGGCCGGAGCCTTTGTCTTAATCCGTTTGAGCTCATTCACATATTCCTCCGTGAAACGACCACGGCCTGAGCTCCGTGCCGCCGCCCGTCGGTTTAGCTAGCTCACGGCTCCATGGTCCAATTACTTGCGCCAGTAAGCGGCTTAGGGAGCCAGCTGGACCCTCTATCTTCCCCATCTCCGACCGATCACTACCAACCTCCAATTTAGTATTTTGCTCATGGTCGGCCAGAGCACCATTGCGACCTCAAACTTGGGGGTAAGGCCTGTTGAAAGCTCTAGTTTGGTTTTGATGAATTGATGAAACCCTATGTGCTAACTTAGTTTATCAAAGTGATTATGAGATAGGTGGGACATTCCAAGTCGTGAAGCACATGAAGATCTTGACATGATGATGGTGATGCCATAGAGATGATCAAGTGCTTGGACATGGAAAAGAAGAAAGAGAAAAACAAAAAGCTCAAGGCAAAGGTGAAATTGATAGGAGCTTTTCAGTTTAGTGATCAAGACACTTAGCGAGTGTGATCACATTTAGGATCGATAGTCGTACTATTAAGAGGGGTGAAACTCATATCGAAATACGGTTATCAAATTGCCACTAGATGCTCTAACTCATTGCATATGCATTTAGGATCTAGTGGAGTGCTAACACCCTTGAAAATGTTTATGAAAATATGCTAACGCACGTGCACAATGTGATACACTTGGTGGTTGGCACATTTGAGCAAGGGTGGAGAAGTTGGTGAAGTGAAGGAGATGATTGTCACTTGAAACAGTGACCAGATGAAGGATCGGTGATTCCGGTCATTTATAAAACAAGGAGGCGCGCTCGGGCTCTGTCTGTTGTCTGACCGGATGCTGGGTCACTTTGTGACCTAACGCGTGGTGGCTGAGTCCGGTCTTGATGATGTGGTAGTGCACAAATAAGAGGATGAGTGACCAGACGCTGTGCGAGTCTGGTCGGGCATGATCGGACGCGTCCGGTCGAGAAAAACCGCCTCTAGAACCTTACTAGAAGTGACCGAACTTGGGCATTGTAGTGTCCGGTCATCTTCACAGTGGCGTCTGGTCACAACTTAAGTGCACCGATGACCGTTGAGATTAGGTGATCAGCGTTTGAAGCTGATGACACGTGATGAGCATTGGGCGATCAGACGCTGGGGTCCTGCGTCTGGTCAACCTGACCGGCGCGTCCGGTCAACCTGACCGGCACGTCTGGTCTCCCCAAGTTAGGCTGCTCTATGAGCCCAACGGCTCTATTCATTTGGAGCTCTATTTAAAGGCATGTGGCCGGCTCTAGCTCACACTCTTAGCAATTTGCATTGACATAGCAACGTTGTGAGCTTAGCCAAAGCCCTCCCACTCATCTCCATCATTGATTCATCATTTTGTGAGATTGGGAGAGAATCCAAGTGTATTGCTTGAGTGATTGCATCTAGAGGCACTCGGTATTTGTGTTTCACTGTAGGATTTGCTTGTTACTCTTGGTGGTTGCTGCCACCTTGATGGCTTGGAGCAATGAGGATCGTCGAGCGGAGGTTGGTGATTGTCTCCGGCTCCGATCATGGTGATTGTGAGGGGTTCTTAACCTTTCCCCGGTGGAGAGCCAAAAGGTACTCTAGTGGATTGCTTGTGGCTTGTGTGATCCTTATCTTGTGTTGGTTGTGCGGCACCCTATTGAGGGTTTGACGTGTGATGCCAATTAGCGCGTGAACCTCGAAGTGAGTGAATCGCACAACGAGGACTAGCTTGCCGACAAGCAAGTGAACCTCGGTAAAAAATCATTGTGTCATCATATGATTCCGAGGTGATTGGTCTTCATTTATATTCATTCTTGTGATTGATTGGTTCATTCCTCAACTCGGCGGTATAACCATTCTTACTCTCTCTCATTACATTACCGCAAACTAGTTGGCAAGCTCTTTAGTGTAGCTAGTTGTGAGAGCTTGTTAGTTTGGTTAGTGTGGCTCTCTAGTTAGCCTTTCAGAGCACACTAACTTAGTGTAGTGACATAGCCATTGTGTGGATAGAGACTATAGAAACTAGAATTGTGGTAGGTGGCTTGCATTTTTAGTAGGCTAGCGCAACACTCGCTTTGATTCTTATTTGTCTAACCGGTTTGCTAAGTGTTGTTGTAGAAATTTTTAATAGGCTATTCACCCCCCTCTAGCCATTAGGACCTTTCAAGTGGTATTAGAGCCGAGGTCACCGTGATTTGAGGCTTAACAATCTTCGGTGTAAAAATGGCTCAAATCAATAACACCAAAAAGCCTCCCCAATTTGATGGCTCAAACTATCCCTATTGGAAGGCTAAGATGACAACATATATCAAGTCAATCAATATGAAGGTTTGGAGAGTGGTGGTGACCAAGATTGAAATAGAAGATCTGGAAAATCCCACCACCACCGAAGAAGTGCTTCTCCAAAACAATGACATTGCTCTTAGTGCCATTCATGATGCTATTGATGAGAGAACATTTGAGCAAATTAAGAACATTGAGATGGCTCATGAAGCATGGAAGAAGTTGGAGGAATCATTTGAGGGCACTCAAGCCATGAAGGGTGCCAATGCATATATCTTCAAGGAGAAGTTTGCTAGTTTCAAGATGGAGGATGAGAGTGTGCCGGAGATGTTCCGTAGGCTTCAAGTGCTTGTAAATGATCTCAAAGCACTTGGAGAAGAGATGAAGGACAAGGACTTCTCCCATAAGTTCTTGAGATGCTTACCCTCAAGATTTGGCACATTGGTCACCATTCTAGTAAGGAGTGGTTTGGACACCATGACACCAAACCAAGTGTTGGGAGATATAATGACCGATGATACATATAGATATGATGTAACACCCTAAAATTGGCCTCTTTGAAAATAGAATTAAAATGATTTATTTATGAATTTTGTGCTCATGAAAACCTAGGAAAATAAAATTTTTCATTAATTTCAAATTTATTATAAGATAGCAACATGGTTGTGCACACATGCCGGTGCATTTGATTTATTGATTGAGTGGTTTGAATCAAGATTCAAAGTGGTTTGAATTGCTTTTGGAAGAAAATTTGAAAATAAAAGAATTTAAAAAGTTATAATTTTTTTTGGAAAACTTACCAAAATTTCTCATTTTTATTTGAGTTGAAATGTATATTTGAAACTCTATTTGAATTTGATTTGGTTCATAAATTGAATTTGGTTTTGAAAACAAAATAGAAAAGGATTTAGAAAATGGAAAATCCTCTCCCCTCTCAATTTGGCCCGAAGGCCCACTCACTCTCTTCCTCTCTCCGCACGGCCCGGCTCTTCCTCTTCCAGAGGCCCAACCGGCTGCAGCCCACTTTCTCCCTCTCTCTGTTTTTAGCACAGCGCTCCCCTCATCATTCTCTCATGCGCGCCGCCTCCTTCCCATTCTCTCGCGTGGCCCAGCAAGCCATCCCAAGCTAGCCCAGCTAGACAGCATCATGCCGCTCCTTTCCCTCTCTCTCTCTCGATCGCCGACCGGTGGGCCCTAGCTATCTGTCATCTCCTTCTTCCTCCCGCTCATGCCCGAGCCGAACACCGCCGCCAGTGAGTTTGCGTCCACGCCGTCTCCTTCCTTGCCATGCATGCCACGCCACCCCGCCTCATAAAAGTTGAGCCCCATGTCTGCCGCGTCCATCCCAAGCCTCAGAGTTATTCGTTGCCTTCACCCGAGCCGCTGCAACCCTAGTGCCACCATCACCATCTGCTCTGCCATGTCCCGTGCCTCTTCCATGCCACACCGTCGACGGTAACCCCCTGGGTGAGTTCGCTGTCGCCCGTGCTTTCCTCCCATGCTTTCCCCATCGAGTTTCACACCTAGAACCACCCTTTCATGATCACCAGCAATCTTCTCGCTATCAGCTATGGCACCGCTGTGCACAGCGCCGCTCCGGTGACTTCTGTTTCCCCCGTTTGATCTGCACCATCCGACCTGTGATCAACGATCCAGATTAGATCTGATCCATACCCCTTCGTAACCGATCCACGGTGGACCCGTGAAACCCACCCACCAAACCACGCAAGCAGTTCACCATGAGCCAGCTAATCGGAGTCCATGTCAGCGTCAACCTGGTCAGCGCTGACAGCCACGACTCTTTTGCTAAAAAACCATATGCTTTCTTCAAATCAACCCTCAGTCCATCTCTTTAGAAAATAACTAAATCCAGGCCCCTAGTTTTTCCATTTTAGCCCCTGCCCTTTCTCCTATTCATGCCTGCCGTCCTTTGGCTGGTTTTAATTCTGAAATTAATTATTTTAAATCCAAAAATACTTAGATTTATTTACAAAATTGCCACTAGATCTTATTTAGTCCAAAATTTCCACGTTTTAGCTCCGATTTGACCCATTCAAGTTGCGTTAGATTCATAACAATGTAATCTACGCATTAGTAAAAATATTTATCATATCAGTAGCTCTGGAATTTCATGGTTTAAACTCTAATTTGAATAATAATTATGCAACTGGATTTTATAAATAAAATATGATTTGTTTTACTTTAGTTTTATAATTCAAATGTAAATTTGGACTTAATACAATTTAGATATTTCTCTAAAGTATCTTATATATGTTTTATAATTAAAAGGAATAAAGCCTATAGTTCTTTTTCGAAGCAAATCTATTGGTAGATGTATCTTTTTCACCGTAGCTTCGATTAGCGTGCTTTTCGCGTCTGTGTGATCGTAGTAACATGTAGATTTGATTTCAAATCCTTTTTCACTGATTGGTGTATTATTCTAATATAGATATGTTTGAATGTTATGCATGTTTGTTCATATGCTTGTGTGGTGCTTTATGATCATGTCCAGCCGGTGAGTTTTACGTGTTGATCAAGAAGGAGTTCCTTTGAAGTTTTGGACTTGAAGAAGGATCAGAGTTTTAAGGCAAGTATAGCATGGGATCTTCTTTGTTGTCCTATACACATTTAATCATTTAATTCATGATTGCATGTGTCTACCTTGATTACCCCTAAGGATATCCTAGTCTTTTGTACTTGTACCTTGATACCTATGGGGTGTTGCATTGGGTAGTATGATGCTAGCGCTCAATTAAAGACCATGATCTTGTAACTTGACTAATGTAATATGCAATAAATACTAAAAGATACTTTTTAGCAACATGGAACTAGGGGGCTAGAGCATTGGGCTATTTTATGGTCCTCTAGATTCCTCTCCCTAAGGACTTATCTGTAAGCGAACATCCGTGACTTACAGTACAGCTGTGAGGGCTACATGGCTCTAGCTTTAGCTCAATATGAGGACCTTTTCTAGCTTATTAGAGGTTACCTTTATTAGCATAAGAATGGTTTGATGAATCGGGTATAGGACAGCCTCTGTCCCCTTATGCATAGGCTGTGTGTCATTGTGCCCTCGGGAAGGAGGGTTCCTACATCTGTTTGCCGAGTGAATCTAATGGCCCTAACATGTTAGATGAACCTTTGAAAGGCTTCATAATGAACCCTGCTGACCTTCCTTGGTAATGGGTTAAGAGGCTCGTGACCTCAGGCGAAAGGGTAAATCACGACTCACAGTGAAAGTGTACAACCTCTACAGAGTGTAAAACTGGTATATCAGCTGTGCTCAAGGTCACGAGCGGCCTTGGACCCTTACGTAATAGATGATGAACACTGATGATATGGATGATGAAGATGCTCACTAATGATTACTGTTTATGCCATTCATTATTCATGTTTACCTAATCATGTGTTTATATGGGCTTGTGAATAAACTTGTTGCCACCCAATTGCTAAAATCATGACTCATTAAAAGCTAATCACAGTTAAACCAGTGTCAGCCTTTGGAGCCTCATGAACCCCATGCTATATTTGTTGAGTACGACATGTACTTACGCTTGCTTTAGTTTTCAATTATTTGGATAAAAATCTCGGATGGGTACCAGATTGCTAGACTGGAGGAGTTAGGCTTGTGATCAACCAGTCAGTTGTCCCTGTGGAAGTGGAGTCTTTACCCAAAGATCGGAGTTGTCTTTCCACTGTTTGCTATCTAAGGTTATACTTTTTATACTAAGTACGTTATATATTGAGCATTGTCTATTGATATTACCCTTATTTGTAGCTATATGTGAGATTTGACTTCCTGGGCTCACATATGGTGCGTATCTAGTTTTGTTCTTAAAACCGGATGCTACAAAGTGGTATCAAAGCAATGCTAACTGTAGGACACAAGCCTAGATAGAACTAGACGTTTTAGCATGCTTTCATCGCTGCTTAGTTCTTGCTTTCTCTCCAACCTTGTTATTTTCTAAAAGTTATGCTCACTTCAGCCTCTTTTTTGTTATGAAAACCTTGTCTCTATTCTGAATCCAATCTCTTCGTCTAAGTAGATGGGTCATAATGAGGAGACCACCGGCATCAGAGGTCAGGAGGACTAAGCTACGTTGTCCTTGACTGCATTTGACAAGGAGAAGCTGGTAGCTATGCAACAACAAGTACTTGAAGGAATGACTCAACGTGGGAGTTATCAACAGTGCTTGCCACAAGGTCAAACCAACATACCAAAGGGACCAGTGAAGAGACAAGTGGCAGAAGCTTGGAAGAAGATGAAGTCTAATGAAGGTGTTCATAGTAAGACGCTTGGAAGTCAATATCAATGTCATTGTTGTAAACATTATGGTTTTCCCTGTCTTCAGAACAAGTCTAATAACAGGGGAGTCAAGGTGAACTTGAGTGGTGAAGCTAATGTGGATAAGAAGAGGAAGGCGGTCTCACCAGAGCCGGAATTGGGAAGCAATCAACATTCGAGTTCTACTACATTGTCACATCTAGCTCCAATCCCTAGTCAGATAAACTCTGACTCTAAAGAGTCAGAAGTTTCTCAAGCTAAGATTACTCCACTCTTTCCACATGAGGTATGCATAGATGGGTGGACAATCACCTATAAGGAGTTTCAACCCCTAAAGATCAAGCGAGCTAGAAACAGTCCAGTCAAACAAAGATGAACCTTCAGAGTCGGCAAGCTAACAACACACCAAGTAACAAATTCGGTGGAGTATGACATCACAAAAGATCCAGCTAAGAGAAAGTGTTATCATTGCCAGTAGGAAGGACATTATGTTAAACTTTGCCCATAGAAGAATCAACAATTGTACCATGGAAGTGGCCAGAGTCAGATCACTATAAGGTTGCTACCAGAAGGTGTCAGTGATACCCAACCCGAAAGAAGCCTTTGATGAGAATGACGAATGAAGGAGTCATGCCGGACTACCCAAGATCAACAAAGTGGAGGATGTGTCACCCTCACTGTCATACAAGAGATGCTCCCCTAGATGCCCTCACAGACACACCTTAGTTAAGGAATAGGAGTTTATGCCCTTTATGTAATAAAAACGATAGTATCGTAAGTTGAGTCAATGATTGAATTGTGCATCTTTATTGCTTTGTTGAATTGTCATTATGCTTATGATTGTTTTGAATCTTTGTAATGATTGCAATGATCTTGTTGGATGTTCCCATAATTTCATTTAGCTTATAAGCCTAAGGTATAAGGATTAATGAAATAAATAGTCAGGTTTTGGTTCTCTCCTATTTTCTCTATCGTGCCTTCGGAGCAACCTATCTTTATCAGTTTATATCTCTATCTTTGGACAACCAAAAATCTTGACAAAATTCTGGATGACATTAGACTTCAACATCTTTCTGTGGCCACAAGAATCACCCTGATAGCTATTTTCATTATGGAGTTATGAAAATCACAAGACGGTACCCATGTGCTGTTTAAAAGCTGGAGCAGTTTCTGTTGTGCACTATTTTCGGCTACCTGAACTGCAGAATTTGGAAAATGGTTCTATAAGGAAGTTGTGGAGAATTTTATAAGCTTTCCAACTGAATAAGCTACAACTTCATTGGATCAACAAAATGAGAGTTACAGCTGTTTTTCTGTGCTGCTGTTTTCCATCCCGCGAGGAATTTCAGATTTCTTGTTCTTGCCCATACACAAGAGTATCATTGGAATGTTAGAACACCTTGATACTAGTTAGCTCAATTGGAAGAAGGTGCAAGCTACCCTTCTTGTGTCCCCTAGTTGATCTTTTCTTAAGGGGGGTAGCCAAGCAAAAGAAGTTGCGAGACGAAGGTTTCAAATGCTCTGGTGCTTCACTTGGAAGTGTAGGTTATGCCTCTGGATGAGAAGTCACTATCAAGCGCAGGTATCTTTGCTAAAGAAGTGTTACTTGTTGGATCAAGGAGGTCGGGTATTTTCCCATATTGGTTATCACTTCAAGTTATTATCAGTTGGGAGTTTGATCATCAACATACCCAAGACAAGTATGCACTGATGACATAGGAATGAAAGATCTACTAATTACAGATGGTTTTATGGAGTCTCAGGAAATCCCAAGGATATACTAAGTATGACAAGAAGGTTTGGATTCAAGAAAGATAATAATGTGATAGTAACCCACTCAAAGATGTGAGAAAAACTCAGAGTGTCAGTGCAAAAAGTGACCAACAAGTAAGTATTTGTAGTTTTGCCATACGTTGTGATCGGATGTGGCCTAGCACTCAATGACACAGGGTTTATACTGGTTCATGCAATGTGCCCTATGTCCAGTTTCAGTCGGTTGATGACTTTATTCCTGAGCCCAGTTGCTCGAAGTTTGCTGTGGGGTTACAAACGAGTGGGAATAAGATGGGGGGTATTAGAGGTCCAGTCGGACTCTGGACCGAAGGGCAAGAGTGACGGGAGCTCCTATGTGCGCTTAAGTGTTGGAACGTATGCTCTATGTAGCTTTAGAGTTCTAGAGCTAGCCGAGAGAGCATGTTGGAATGAAATCGTCTAGATCGTTTGAATCATCCATCTTTGGGAGAGAGTGCATCCCCTTTTATAGGTGAAGGGGATGGCCTTACAAGTGATAGAGAGAGAGTGTGTGTGATAGAGTGCGTGTGTTTCCTAGTCTTGTTGCCCATGCTTTCGGGTACAAGACGGTCGTCGGTGCCCACAATACTGTTTGTGTCAGACGCACGTGATAGGCTTCACTATGTTCGCCTGGTATGGCAAATGCTGGCGCCCACAACACTGCTGATGCCTAGATGCATGTGGCAGGCTCCATCGTGTTCTTCTGGTATGGCAAATGTCGGTGCCTACCATACTATAGGACAAATGTCGGCGCCCACAACACTGTTTATGTTCTAACATGCTTGGAAGGTTGCAGAGCACTCTTCTGACATGTCTGACAGTACTGTCCTGCAGGTGTGTAGGGTACGGTCCTCGGTATTATGGTTGATTTGAGCGCCTTGCCTTTATCTGCTCCACCTAATTTCCTTGGTCCTCACTGAGAGAGCGTCCCCGGCTCGGTCGTTCCCAGTTGACTCCAACTACGTTGGTCAGAGTCGGAAGCTATAGGTAGAGGTTCAGTGTATTACCGGTTGGAGATGCGGGTCGGAGCCAGAAGCGAGCATTGTCTCCTCCTTGGCTAGGCCTTCCGGTTGGAGATGCGGGTTAGAGTCGAAAGTGAGAGTCATCCCCTCCTTGGCTAGGCCTTCCAGTTGGAGACGTAGGTCGGAGTCAGAAGCGAGTGTCATTTCCTCCTTGGCCAAGCCTTCCGGTCGGAGACTGAGTGGCTCTTCTGGCCTGTCACTGGTATCTGGGCCAGCCTAGGACTAGTGGGTTGTCCCAGCATCGTCTGTTAGGCTACGCTTTTGCTGGGAAGCAGGCCCATTGAGGACCCCGGGTTTATGAACTCGACAGGAGCCCCCGAGCCCCTGGGTGATTCAGGTAAAATCACCTAGGGTTTTTTTGTCTTGCCAACGGGTGCGCGCGAGCACACCCGATGGGTGTACCCCCCCGAGCCCCGGGTGATTCAGGTAGAATCGCCTAGGGGATTTTTTCGACTTGCCTATGGGTGCGCGCGAGCGCACCTGATGGGTGTAGTCCCCGAGCACCCGGGCAATTTAGGTAGAATCGCCTGGGGGGTTTTGACTTGTCGTCGGGTGCGCGTGAGCGCACTGAATGTGCCTGAGGGATCGAGCGAGTCACATTCATGGACCCAAACATCGGGCGTGGCTGAGGCATCGGGTGAGTCGGAGTCATGGACCCAAACGTCGGGCACGGCCGATGGATCGGGTGAGACGGAGTCGCCAACCCAGGGATGCAGCCGTCAGGCGTGCAGAGGGGTCGGGCGACCTGAGCCCCTAAGCCCCGTTGGGCTCAGTAGGGGTCAATTGAGTTTTGTGCGTTACCCCATCCGTGGTTTCCGCAACCGAAGGGGCTGAGCTCACGTCGCTTGCCTCGATGGCTCGAGTGACGCGCTCTATGAGCTCACTAACGGGCATGTTCAAGCGGAATCTGGGTCTATCGTTCATAACGGAGTTGGCATAGCCCTCATGTGGCATTCCATTGCTCCTTAACCCACCTCCCAGTAGATGCCTGGGTCATTCCAGAGACCAACTTGGGTGGCCCACTGGCCTCCACTCGATGGAGATTCTATGGGCATGGCTTGAGGTTAGGATCAAACTAGAAGGTCGAGATGACCCTGTCTGCTTTTGAGCAGATCGGGCGAGGGCCACTGGGGATCATCTAAATTTTTTCTCCTAGCTCTGTTTGACGCGAGGCAGCCTCGAGCCCTTCGTGGGCCGGCCTTCAAACCCCCGTCGATCGTTGCTCATGTTGAATGAGGCAACTACCACTTTGTGACGCAACACGAAGCGTTGTGATGCATCAATTGCATATGCAATGCTTGGGATGTATGGGATGAATGAATGAATGCATGCATGGATGAATGTGTGAATGCGTGTATGAGAAATGATGAATGAATGATCATGCAAATAAATAAAATAAAAGGTTTGGTAAAGTTACCTTGATGACTCGAGTGACGGGTTTGAGGAGCTCTTTATCGGATATGTCCAAATAGGATCCGTGTCCATTGTTCGTGATGGAGACGGCATAGCTCGCATGGGGTATCCCTCTGCTCCTTACCTATCTCTTAGCATTCGCTTGAGCCATCCAAACAACTCAGGAAGCCCATTGGTCTCTCCTTGGCGGAGATCCTGTTGTTGGGCCCTTCCAAGTCCAGCCTAGGAAGGCGGAGGGCCGCCTGCGTGTGATTGCGCCTTGTTTCCTGTGCCTGGTGTGTGGTAGTGGTGGGCCATGCCTAGGCCACGTCCTATTTAACCAGGCATCATCTCATCGGGTAGGGCGTGTCCCACTGCATGCCTATCCGCGTTGGGCAGGGTGAGTCCCATCAGTCAGGACGCGCCCCTTCGCATGCATGACCACATTAAATGGGGGAAGGGAGAGGGTTTTTCGCCCCACTCCTTCGCCTTTCTCCGCTTCTCCTCCTTAAATAGGGGAAGGGAGAGGGTTTTCGTCCCATTCCTTCGCCTTTCTCCAATTGCTGCCTCTCCTCCTTCTTTCTTTTCGCCTAAGCCCGTTCGTGTGCTGTGGCGGTTTCTAGGGGAGTCATCTGTTTCATAGGGACTCGCAGGTTACAAATCCCGGCCGCATCTTCCAAAGGGACTGGAGGGCATGGCTCGAGAAGCTACCCTGAAGGAGGCGGTGGACGCCAAGGAGAAGAAGAGAGCTGAGAAGGCTCAGAGGAGGCACGGGAAGGAGATGGATATCGCCCAGCGGGTGTGGGCTGGTGAAAACCATACTGACATAGAGGCAGAGCTTGAGTCGGAGGACCCCACGAAGGTGGGTGGCGACGCGAGCACATCCAAGGATGAAGAAGACCAGGGCAGCGTCATGACTTCGGTGGAGCGCCGTGCCCCTACGACCGTGTCTGTCAACGGCGGGCGGGATGCAAAGAGACGTGGCGACATTCCCGCGTCAAGCAAGCACGCCGTGAGCTTGGATGCCATTGTCGAGCGAGAGGCGAAGCGGCCACGGTCGCCGTGCCCTTCGAAAGCATCGTTGGCTTCGCCCCCCCTACTCCGAGCATGGTGGGGCACGCCGGCCGGTCGAGGAGCATGCTCGTACCCCTGCATTTGTGGAGTCGGTGCGTACGCGTGACCCACAATGGGGAGATGCCCCGTTAGTTGCCCCGGTGGGTGCACCATGAGCCGGTGGTCACGGCGACTCATGGGCCAACCGGGAACTGGCTAGGTTGGCACCTCCCTTGGTCGATGTGAGGGGATGCGGGTGGCGACCCGTGAGCAGTCCTTGCTCGGCGGGCTCATTGCCAGCGGGTCAACACTTTAGGGCCCTGCCGCTTTCGTCTAGGTATGTATCTTTGTTCTTTTTTTATCTCAAGTTGAGTTTTTTGGGCGCGACTGACCTGTACTCATTTGATAGCAGCCAGGGGCTGACAGGACTAGGCATCGCCCCACCTCCCATGTAGGAGGAGTGGAGACCTAGCCTATAGCGAGTCATGACAAGCGGCGGAGAAAGTAGACTGGCGGCAGTGCGACCTTCCCTTCCGGGGGTTGTGCCCTCCTAGCCGGTCATGACTACAGAGGCAGCGGTAGTGGCAGTGACAGTGATGGCGACGATCCCCATGGCGATGGTGGTGGTTGAGTCAGAGGTGACCCTTGCGGTCCCTCCCCCAACAGTTGCGGCAGAAGAGAGGTGGGAGACCGGGCTCCTTACCTCGCTCGGTGGAGGAACATGTGGCTCGCCCTCCTGGTGAGAGCTAGAGGGGTCAGAAGGAGACGCGGCCAAACCAGAGGCAGAACATCCACCGGTGGGTTATGGAGTCGAGATAGTGGAGATCCCCTGCTCCGACGAGGTAGGCAATAGGGTGGAGCCGCCAGCCATCCCGCCGGTGAAGGAGTTGGCGACGGTCTAGTCGTCGCATGATATTGTGACGACTGGACCTTCCAGTGGGTTGGGGGCGACTCATGAGCTGGTGTAGCCGTGCCCTAGTGACCCAAGGAAGGCTCGGTTTATCCTTCGCAATGAGGAGGAGGTGGCGCTCTAGGACTTGCTTGGGGGGGGGGGAGGGCTCTTGATGGAGTCCGATCTCGTCCAAACCAAGGCGAGGCTCAAGGAGGCCTTGGAGCGGGTCAAGCTCATCCATCAGGTGGTTACGATCGACCTACCCCATGTTGCAGAGGTAAGTTTTATGCGTTCGTCCTTGACTCCTTGGTCTTTCCCTGGTTGTCTCAGCCTACTTGCTTCTTGTTTTATAGGACTTAGAGGCGATGTCGTCCCGCAAGTCCTGTTTCCTCTACGAGGAGCACAATCAGATGGAGCAGGAAGCCGCGATGTCATGGTAGGTCAACGAGCTTGAGCACCAGCTTGAGTCCACCCACCATGAGTCCCAAGACCGGGCGGCTGAGGCGATGGGGGCCTGGGTGGTGGAACTGTTTGTGGCAGAACGGACGACTATTGCCTAGCAGGGACTCGACGTAGCGAAGGTCCACCTGATGGAGACCGAGGCAGTGCCCTAGAAGTCTTTGGAGGCTCTAGAATCAGAGAAAAAGGCTCTAGAGTTGGAGCAAAAGGAACGGTCAGAGGCCGATCGAGAAGTGCTCGTGCTCTAGGGGCAGGTGCTTGGGGTGGAGGAGTCGAACACTCGACTGCGCGAGTAGGTGACCCGACAGGAGGAAGGACTCTCCATCCTCGAGAGCACCTGGCTCGATATGTACCTATTCCACCTTTAGTTGATGCCTTGATTTTTCCTTTCCTTTACTTCTAAGCTTGTCATCCTTTTTTCAGAACTAGGCAGAAGAGTTGGTTCTCTGGAGCGGGAGTTGGAGACAGCCAAGGCGGTGATCGGTCAGAGCGTGGAGGCGTTAGCCAAGTCCCTTGAAGAGTGATGTGCTCTCAAGGGGGAGCTCAACTAGATCCACAACGTCGCTCAGTTGGTTGTGTCTGAGGTGTTAGGGTTGGCTCCGAGCACCAGCACACCCGCCGTCCAGCTGGCGGAGGTCCCGAACAAAGTTCGGGCACTCATCTCCAATGGGATGTTCTACGGGACATCGGGGGTGCTGACCTCAGTGGCGATGCTCCACCCGGACCTAGACTTCACCGCCATTTATAGAGGGTATGCCGCCAGCTAGAGCATGGATGCCATCCATGGGCTCGGGGAGAGCTTGGTGCCAGTCGCACAGATGGTTGCCAAGCAAGTCTCTGCGTAGTGGGTGATGGAGGCTCATCGAGCGAGCGTGGCTGAAGGAGGCGTGCACTAGGAAGATGTCATCCAGTCTATAGATGGAGTGGAGACCAGGTCAGAAGCTAGCGTCATCCCGCCTCTGACCGAGCCCATCGTCGTCCCATCTGCATCCGAGCCCAACATTGTCCCTTCGGAGAGCGAGCAGGCCTTATCTTCGTTGACCATGCTGTCAGCCGATGCCGCCGGTCGGTCATAGTAGAATTTAGAATAGAAGTAGTTAGTATGTGTAATAGTTAAGTTCATGGGGGAGCCCCCGTGTGAACATTTTTGTGTATTCATGAATACATCATTTTCATTTTCATGATGAAATCACTTCGTAAGGGGAAGCTTGTCCCATCCGTTCCTTGTCTTTTCCCTAGCATAACTGAGTTTTTTATCCTTTCTTTTTCGTACCTACCCGTTGACCCATAGACTGCTACCTTAAGAACCCAGGTGTGGCCCACAAGGCTCAGCTGCTCGTAATCATGGGTCGTGGTGGGGTGCGATCGGTTGGGAGTTTAAAACAAACTCACGTAGGGTAATCAAAAGGAACGGAATGCCCTTTCGCTCGGGCGATGCCCTTTCATTTGGGAAAAAAGTATTACTATATGATAGTAAAAAAGAGAGGTGTGTATCGCACCCTCGTGGAGCCCCTGAGCGACCTAGACCAAAAGTGTTTGGGCTGGGGTGCTTGTAGGAGCAAACATTTGAATGAAAGAAAACGGTAAGACCAAATTTTTAGGGGAAGAAATGACGTAACTGTTCGATGTTCCAAGTGTTGGTGAGAACGTTGCCGTTGTCGTCCTTCAGTTGGTAGGTGCCCAGTGAGATCATCTCGGTCACCATATAGGGTCCTTCCCATGGTGGAGAGAGTTTGTGTTTCTCCTTGGTTGATTGGGTCCTTCAAAGCATGAGGTCTCTAACCTCAAGGATTCTTCCTCTGATTTTTCTTTCATGGTACCTGTAGAGAGTTTGCTGGTAGCGAGCGAAGCAGATGATGGTCGTCTCATGAGCTTCCTCGAGCAGGTCGACCGCGTCCTGCTAAGCCTCCACGACTCGGTCTCGGTAAAAGGCCTTCACTCTTCGGGCGCCATGATCGAGGTCAGAGGGCAGCACTGCTTCTGCTCTGTAGGCTAGGAAGAAGGGTGTGAACCCTGTGGATTGGTTTGGGGTTGTTCTCAGGCTCCAGAGGATTGCTGGGACCTCTACAATCCATCGCCCGATGTACTTATTGAGTCGGTCGAAGATGCGTGGCTTGAGTCCTTGGAGGACCATACCATTGGCTCGTTCGACCTGACCATTAGTACATGGATGTCCAACCGAGGCCCAGTCGATCCTAATGCCATATCCATCAAAGAAGTCTAGGAACACCAAATCAGTAGATGATGTTAAGGAAGAACTTGATCGCCTCTTTCGAGTGAATGTTGGTGATGGGCTTCGCCTCAATCCACTTGGTGAATTTGTCCACTGCTACGAGAGGTGAGTGAAGCCACCCAACCCCTTTTTGAGGGGTCCTACCATGTCGAGGCCCCAGACCGTGAATGGCCAGGTGATGGGGATGGTTTGAAGCTCCTGTGCCGGCAAATGAGTTTGTCGTGCTTAGAACTAGCATCCCTCACACCTACGGACGACCTCCTCTGCATTTCGTAGGGCAGTGGGCTAGTAAAAACCTTGGCGATAGGCTTTTCTGACCAGCGACCTCGGGGCCATGTGATGTTCATAGATTCCTACATGGACCTTGAGGAGGAGCTGTCTCCCCTGGTCGGTAGGGATGCACTTCATGAGTACTCCTGACGGACTTCGCTTGTAAAGTTCATCACCGAATGTGACAAACGTCTTGGTGCGTCAAGCGATTCGTTGTGCTTTAGTCCTTTTTGGTGGGAGAACCTCCTCAAGGAGGTAGGTGAGTAGTGGCCCTCTCTAGTCGGTTTGATCGAGTGGCACGATGGCGACGTCGATGGGCGATGTCGTCATGGAGGCACCGAGGTCGGAGCCCCCGAGGGCCGAGTTGGTGTCGGAGTGTGTCTAGATCGGACCTTCCAGGATGCGGGTAGATGGCTCGTGAAGGTCATTAATGAAGACCCCTTCCGGAGATGGAACCTACCTGGTAGCCAATTTTGTGAGAAAATCGGCGGCATCGTTGTCCTTTCGGGGGACATGGTGTAATTTAATCCCCAGGAATTTGTCCTCGAGCTTGCGCACCTCCTGGCAGTATGCTGCCATGAGGGGGCTTTTGTAAGAGGACTCCTTCATGACTTGGTCGATGACCAACTCCGAGTCGCCACAAACGTACAGCCACATAGCGTCGAGCTCGATGGTGATGCGTAGTCCGTTGATGAGGGCCTCGTATTCCACATCATTGTTTGAGGCTGAGAAATGGAGACGGATTGCGTAGCAGAGCCTGCTCCCATCTAGGGAGACCAGAACCACTCCAGCCCTAGAGCCAGGCGCCATTATAGACCCATCGAAGTACATCGTCCAGTACTAGTGGGTGACATCTGGGTCGGGAGCTAGACCACCGTCCATTCAGCGACAAAGTCCGCAAGAGCCTGAGACTTAATAGCTGTGCAGGGGATATACCTGATGTCATGGCCCATTAGTTCGAGTGCCCACTTGGAGATTCATCCCATGGCATCACGGTTGCGGATGATGTCTCCTAGTGGGAATGAAGTGACGACCATGACTTCGTGGTCGGTGAAGTAGTGCAGGAGTTTTCGGGTCACCATCAGCACGACATATAGACATTTTTGCACCTAGGGGTACCAAACCTTTGCATCGGTGAGTACCTCGCCAATGAAGTATATGGGTTGTTGGACCTTAAGGTGGTGCCCCAGCTCCTCCCTTTCGATGACTAGGGCGGCACTCACCACATGGTTGCTTGCCGCGATATAGAGGAGGAGGGGTTCTCCCTATTCTAGAGCGATGAGGATTGGGGCCTATGTCAGTGACGCTTTGAGGCTCTCCAAATCCTGTTGTGCTTCCATAGTCCAGACAAATGTGTTCGTCTTTTTTAGAAGCTTGTAGAGAGGCATCCCCCGCTCGCCTAGCTAGGAGATGAACCGGCTTAGGGCGGCCAAACAGCCGGTGAGCCTTTGTACACCCTTGACGTTGAGTATAGGGCCCATGTTGGAGATGGCCATGATTTTTTTTGGGGTTGGCCTCGATACCGCGTTCGGACACGACGTATCCAAGCAGCTTCCCCTTCGGAACCCTAAAAACACACTTTTTGGGATTTAATTTGATGTTGAACCTTTGGAGGTTCGCGAACGTTGCGGCCAAGTTTGCGATCAGATCGCAAGCTTGAGCCATTTTGACCACTATGTCATCAACATAGACGACGATTGTTGGTTTTGGTCGCTCAATTTGGTCAGGCTGGTCGAGCAGGTCGATTTGGTCGGTGAAGC
This sequence comes from Miscanthus floridulus, assembly GCF_019320115.1. Taxonomy (NCBI): domain Eukaryota; kingdom Viridiplantae; phylum Streptophyta; class Magnoliopsida; order Poales; family Poaceae; genus Miscanthus; species Miscanthus floridulus. Next base: position 61,730,978 of record NC_089589.1, read on the forward strand.
ATTGCTGCATGCACCGTTGATAGGTGGCGCCAGCGTTGTTTAGACCGAATGGCATGGTTACGTAGCAGTATGAACCATATGGGGTGATGAAGGAGGTTGCAAGCTGGTCAGACTCTTTCATCGCGATCTAGTGGTAGCCTGAGTAGGCATCCATAAAGGAGAGGATTTCACATCCTGAGGTGGAGTCGACTATCTGGTCTATGCGTGGCAAAGGAAAATGGTCCTTCGGACACGCCTTGTTGAGGATAGTATAATCAATGCACATTCTCCATTTCTCGGTCTTTTTTAGCAAGAACATGATTGGCTAGCTAGTCAGAGTGGTATAGCTCCTTGATGAATCCAGCCGCCAGGAGTTTGGCGATCTCCTCGCCTATGGCCCTGCGCCTCTCATCATCAAAGCGACATAGGCATTGCTTGGCAGGCTTTGAGCCTGGGACAAGGCGTAATGCATGCTCGGCGACCTCCCATGGTATGCCTGGCACGTTGGAAGGTTTCCATACGAAAACATCGCAATTGGCGCATAGAAAGTTGGCGAGCTCATACTCCTATTTTGTTCGGAGCTGGGTCCCGATTTGCACCATCTTGGTTGGGTCAGTGGGGTTGATCCCCACCGCCTTAGTTTCCTCGAGTGGGCAGAAGGCAGATGAGGAGGTTGGCTTGTTGTAGTCCGAGACTGCTGGAGTCGACGATTCTCTGAGTTGAGGGAGCTCGGCTAAGTTGATGATGGCAGTGGCGAGCTCGAAATGCTCACGATCGCATGTGTAGGCGTGTGAAAAGGTGCTACCCACGGTGATGATGCCGTTCAGTCCCGGCATCTTCAGCTTGAGGTAGGTGTAGTTAGGGATCGCCATGAACTTAGCATAGCATGGCCACCCCAAGATGGTGTGTTAGGACCCTAGGAAGTCCACCACCTTGAATGTGAGGATCTCCGAGCAGAAGTTGGCTCGGTCACCAAACATGACGGGCAGGTTGATCTACCCGAGTGGTATGCCTGCGTTCCTGGGATCACGTCGTGGAAGGGAGTGCTCACTGGGCAGAGCTCCGACCAGGGATGCGCATGGCATCAAGGGTGTCGACATAGAGGATGTTGAGGCCGCTGCCTCCATCCATCAGCACCTTGGTGAGGCGCTTCTTGCAGACAATGGGGTCAAGGACGAGTGGGTAGCAACCAGGTCTGGTGATGTGGGAAGGATGGTCCCTCTGATCAAAAGTGATCGGAGATTATGACCAGCTAAGGAAGGAGGGGATGGCCGTTTCGGTGATGCATGCCTCTCCGTAGTGCACTTTGTGCTGGCGCTTGGAGTAGATGGCATCGGGTCCCTCGAAGATCATGATGCATTCCTCGGGATCAGGAAAACCATCCCCATCCTTGTCCGCCATGCCTCCTTTCTTAGCTGCTGCCTCCTTGCCCTTTACTTCTTTTGGCCCGCTGACCTATCGCAGAAAGTGCTTGAGGAGCTCGCAGTCCTTGTAGAGGTGCTTGATGAGGTAGGCATGGTTGGTGCATAGACTATCCATGAGCTTGCCAAAGTGGTCAGGCTGGCCCTACTAGGGCTAGTTGCCCGCACGATCGGCCGTGGCGACTAGAGTGGAGTTGGCCGGTCGGCGCCGATCCTTCTTGTTCTTTTTGCCCCTTTGCGTGGAGGGGCCCTTGTCTTGGTCCTCGCACTTGGCCTTGCCCTTGTCCTGGCCTCCACTAAAGACCGCTCCAACTGCCTCCTTGCCAGAGGCATGGTTCATGGCGACGTCAAGCAGGTCACGAGTGGTACAAGGCTTTAGACAACCAAGCTTGTGGATCAAGGACTCACAGGTTGCTCTGGAGAGGAATGTGCTGATGACGTCCACATCGATGACATCAGGAAGGGAGTTGCATCATTTCGAGAACTTACATATGTAATCCCATAGGAACTCGTTGGGCTCCTACTGGTAGCTCTTGATGTCCTAGGAATTCCCAGGATGGACATATGTCCCCTAGAAATTCCCGATGAAGATCCTATTGGGATCCACCCAGTCATGGATGCTGTCAGGTGGGAGAAATTTGAGCCATGCTTGAACATGCTCTCCCACATAGATGGGGAGATACTGAATGATGAAGTGGTCATCATCTACTCCCCCGGCTCGGCAGGTGAGCCAAAAATCTTCGAGCCATATACCGGGATTCGTCTCCCCGGTGTATTTGGTGATGTTGGTGGGTGGTCGGAAGAGCTGTGGGAATGGCGCTCTTTGGATGCGGCGGCTGAAAGACCGTGGTCTCGGGTCGTCCGGGCTAGGACTCTGGTCGTCCAATCGGCGACCATGCCTAGGGTGTGTTTCCCCGCTCCCTCGATGGTCTGGCCGGGGCCCATACCGCCTGCTCTCACCGTCCCTTGATGGATGTCATCATCACGCCGGGCTTGACGCCGATTGTTGATGACGCTGCGAGCATCTTGATTTAGCCTGATCCATTCATGCATAGGTGGTTGGTGTAGAGTGGGTGCCGAGTCAGGCCGTGGCATAGTTGTGGCCTCCTATTCCATGCCCGGCGGTTGTAGTGGTGAGCGAATGGAACGATTCGACTGGTGCGCCCCCATTCCCCAGTAGGGAAAGAGACCACGAGCCAGTGTCATGACGTAGAGCTCTCTGCCTATTGAATGGCAATGGTTTCCACCAGCGCCCGAAGGTTCCGATGGACCGCCTGCTCCTGGGGTTGATAGGCACGGGAAGGCCGCGTAGAAGCATCGCCGCAACAGCGATGTTCTGGCTAGCCCGAGTGAACTATGGGGGATCGTCCCCCCCGTCCATGATGTTGCACTGGACCTAGCGAGCACGACCCTGGGCACTACTCGCAGGGTCATGTGCGCATGGTGTAGGGTGCTGTGCTGAGCGCGCCGGTGCAGGTGGCGGCTAGTTCTGCCACCTTTGTCATAACTCCACGGCATGCTCCTGTGCGCACACGAGGGCTTCCACACAAGGGTCCAGAGGGGTGTAAGTCTGTAGAGACTCTGCTACCACAGTTGGCTATCCCAGAGCATCCGCCATAGTGCACTCCTAGGACAGAGGGTGGCCTAGCGTTACGATGTCACCGATGCTGGAGCCGTCGCTTTCAACCTCGTCATCCATGAGGTCATGGAAAGAGGCGGGAGCATAGCCCGCCATCCCCATGAATTCAGATGTGAGAGGGGCAGCGTCAGCATCTTTCGGAGCCCTCGTGTGTACGCGTCCATAGGGGATGCGAGGCCATTGGGGAACTGGTCGCATGGCGGTCGCGATGGGGACAACAGGGTCCCTCCAGAGAGTTAGTGGAAGATATTAAATAGCGAGTAAAGAACAATATGTATGTTACTCATAGCACGGTTTGAGCCCAGCATGGGCTCAGAGCGAAGCGCAGGTGCCTCGTCATTGAGGTTGTCGGGTGGCCCGGAGCCAACGGAGGGCGCTCCTCCTCCGATGGGTGCCGGGACAAGTGCCTCCTTACGAAGGCGAAGTATGCCGAGCTGGTCGGCGATGAAGTCTAGGCTTCCAAAGAGGAAGGTCTGGAATGGCTTGAAGATGGGAGGAACCCACGTCCCAACTGGTGGGAGCGTGGGAAACTCCAGCGAGCCGAAGCGAATCGTATCGCTTGAGCCCGTCATGATGAAGATGGCGGAAAGGTGGGCCATCCGATGACCAAAAGTGTGAACGTACGATATCTTTCCCATGGACGGCGCCAACTGTCGGTGTGAAAAGTGACCAACAAGTAAATATTTGTAGTTTTGCCGTACGTTGTGATTGGATGTGGCCTAGCACTCAATGACACAGGGTTTATACTGGTTCAGGTAACATGCCCTACGTCCAGTTTCAGTCAGTCGATGACTTTATTCTTGAGCCCAGGTGCTCGAAGTTTGTTGTGGGGTTACAAACGAGTAGGAATAAGATGGGGTTGTTAGAAGTCCTGTTGGACTCTAGACCGAAGGGCCAAGAGTGAAGGGAGCTCATACATGCGCTTAAGTGTTGGAACGTATGCTCTGTGTAGCTTTAGAGTTCTAGAGCTAGTAGAGAGAGCGAGTCGGAATGAAATCATCTGGATCATCTGAATCGTCCATCTTTGGGAGAGAGCGCATCCCCTTTTATAGGTGAAGGGGATGGCCTTACAAGTGAGAGGGAGAGAGAGTGTGATAGAGTGTTTGTGTTTCCTAGTCTTGTTGCCCACGCTATCGGGTACAAGACGGTCGTCGGCGCCCATAATACTGTTTGTGTCAGACGCACGTGATAGGCTTCACTGTGTTTGCCTGGTATGGCAAATGTCAGCGCCCACAAGACTGCTGGTGCCCAGATGCATGTGGCAGGCTCCATCATATTCTTCTGGTATGGCAAATGTCGGCGCCTACCATACTGAAGGACAAATGTCGGCGCCCACAACACTGTTTGGCTTCTGACATGCCTGGAAGGTTGCAGAGCACCCTTCTGACATGTCTGATAGTACTATCCTATAGGTGTACAGGGTATGGCCCTTGATATTGTGGTTGATTTGAGCGCCTTGCCTTTATATGCTTCGCCTGATTTCTTGGGTCCTCACCGAGTGGGCGTCCTCGGCCCGGTCGTTCCCAGTCGGCTCTGACTGCATCGGTCGGAGTCGGAAGCTGTAGGTAGAGGTTTGGTGTATTCTCGGTCGGAGAAAGCAGGTCGAAGCCGGAAGTGAGCATCATCCCCTGCTTGGCTAGGCCTTTCGGTCGAAGACGTGGGTCAGAGTCGAAAGCGAGAGTCATCCCCTCCTTGGCCAGGCCTTTCGGTCGGAGACATGGGTCGGAGTCGGAAACTAGTGTCGTCCCCTCTTTGGCTAGGCCTTCCGGTCAGAGACTGAGTGGCTCTTCTAGCCCGTCGTAGGTATCTGGGCCGGCCTCGGACTAGCGTGTTGTCCCATTGTCGTCTGCTGGGCCGCGCTTTTGCTGGGAAGCATGTCCATTGAGGACCCTGGGTTTATGAACCCGACACAGCGTCTTTAATAATGAGGTTTGATTAGAGGTTCAAGGAAGGTTTATCCAAGATCATCAAGATTTTGGTAGAGCTATCGAAGAAGCTTTTAAGTTAGTTTGGATCAAGAGACCTCAGGTAAGTGTTTGAAGGAGTCCAAGAAGAGGTTGAAGTAAAATCTAAGTATTAGCTTTGTCAGATTGTCACACCCCAAAATTTCTAATTTTGGGTTATGCATAGAAAACACTAATTAAAATAAATGTTTTGATATTTGGATAAAATTTACCAATCTTAGTTTGAACTAACGTAAATTTAGTTATAGGAAAAATGTGAATTTTCAAGCTTTTCCAAATTAATTTGACGAGCTATTGCTTGATGTGATGCTTGGTTGTTGATTTATTTCATGTTGTGAGAAAAGATTTTTTTTTAAATGCGTTTAGTAAGTCGATCTTCTTTCTACAGCAATGCTTAGTCTTTCTCACGGATCAAATTCCTTGTTTTCCAACTTAATATTTGCTTGAGAAGTATCCTAAAATCTTTTCCATGAAATCCAAATCACTCCTTCCTGCTCACTAATCATCAACCTATCTCCATGGATACCTCGGGAATTTCTTTGGCTTTTTCCGGAACTTGTTCCCACTTACTTGTGAGCATAATCTAATTTTTAAATGCTCCAAAATATCTTTTCATTAGCTCCAAATACTTTATTTGGGTTCGTCTTGTTCTAAAATATCTCTGAGAATTTTCCCTGAATTTTTGGAGCCTTCGGAGTATTTTTCGTGGCTTAAAATTCAATTCTGGACTTTTCTAGAATTATTTTATCGATGAAATTAATTAATTCCGAAAATAATAAAATATCTCAGATTTCCTCATGCCCAAATGTCCATGTCTTTATTTACTAATGGGCTTTAATAATTAATTAGGCCTATTAGTAAAGGTGGAGGGTGCAACATCAATTAGTACCATATTGCTAGTCGTTGTAGATGTGGGGAGTTCTCTGCCCTATATATATATACCAACCCCTTGGGCTAAGCACACCAAAACTACCGTATGAGGAGCCCCTAGTTTGGGAAATCCTTCGTGTAGTAAATTGATATTTCAACTCTCCTTGTCATGCCATCATCGGCCAACTCCGGTGAGCTTTTCCGGCCACCGTGATCGTCTTCGGCGAAAGTCAGCCACCCTACAAGGTTTGTCTCATCGTTCTCTACGCCGTAGGACCCTTCTATCAATCCGTCACCACATATGACTAAATCCCTTTGTTTTCCTTTTGCGGCGCGGGAGTTTCGGTGTCCTTCGTCTTCCAGCAGCTTGACCACGCCGTCTCGCACGCGTGGTCAGCACCGCCGCCATCACATGGCTGTGTACGGCCGTTCGGCAAGCAGCCTCAGCTGGCCAGCAAGCTCCTTCGAGCTGCCCTGTTGGTCACCTTTGTTCATCTGCGGCACATCTGCCTCCAGTAAGAATGCCTCTTGTTGCTACCTTTTCTTTTTCTATCAGGTCTTTGTGTTCTCTGAAGTCTGCACTCGCTTATTTCATCATGGTGTATCGGTCTGCTCGCAAGGAAATCAGTTTCTGCATGTGGCCGTCGCTTGCTGTTCTGCACGCCGGCCATCTACCTCTGGGCACCAGCGTCGTCCTTGCCAGCTGCTGCCCATCCTCGAGCAAGCCAGGCTCATGCCTCTATTCTCGCCATAGCAAGCACACATGCAGATGCATGCTTACGTGCAAATCTGCATATGAGCGGAGCACAACTGCCCATCGTTTACATGTGAGTATACTTATCTACTAATCATACACTCAATCGCCGTCTGCATCCTTACAATCTATTCCTAGAGCAGATCGTGATCATATTACTTGTTAGCAATTTCTAGTCCGCCTATTCCAGCTCCATACAACTTCAATATTTTTTTTTGCTATATTTATCCAAGTGCTGGACGTGTTTTTTCTACTCACAAGCACTGATCTTAATTGGACGTGGCCTCATGTCAGTCCATCCAAATTACGTTAGATTTTTGTTGGCTTAATCTACGTACTAGTACTGACGTCTTCATGTGCTATACTTGTAAAATATTAAATTGATTAATGTTTATGCAAACACGTTTTTTAAATAAAAGCAAAATAGGATAGTATCGATCTTTTGTAGTAACTGTCAGATTAAATATGTTTTGTCTAGGCTAAACATGGTCATATAAAACTCATTTAGATGCTCTCACGTGTTTCTTTTCTTTTGCAAAGATAAAGTTTAACTTGTTTAACAAATTATGTGATCATATTTACAAGATAAAATATGATTAACCTCAACTCGGTTTTTATATTAAAATATAATTTGTCTAATCTAAATTAATGTTACTCACATAGTTTTTCCTAATTAACATAAATCAAGCTTATAGTCTTCTCTTTTCTTTTATAATATAAAACTCTGTAGTCGTTTCTTTACAACCGTAGTCCCGATTAGCGTGCTTTTCGTGTCTATGTGTTCGTAGCGAGACGTAGATTCGTTTTACAAACTTTTCATCTTGATTTTATGATTGGTGTACTGTTCTAATTTAGATCTATTGTTTGCTTCGTGTATGATTGTATCGATGCTTGTGTGGTGCTATATGATTTCGTCCAGTCGGTGAGATATACGTGGTGATCAAGAAGAAGAAGAAGAAGAAACGTTGAAGATTAAAGTTTACCGAAGGATCGGTGTTTAAGGCAAGTATAGCTTGGGTTTTCTTTCTGTGACCATGATCTTGAAACTTGATTAATGAATATGCTATAAACATAAACAAGATGACTTTTTAGCAACATAAGGACTTGTCTTGTAACTGATCATCCGGGACTTACAGTACAGCTGTGAGGGCTATATGGCTCTGGCTTTAGCTCAGTATGAGGTCTTTTTCTAGCCGGCTTAGAGGATACTGCGAGTTGGGTATAGGACAGCCTCTGTCCTATTGAGCCTAGCTATGGAAGCGGCCTTTTATTTGTTTGGAAGGGGGTTCCTATATCCGATGACCCTGCGGCCCTTCCCGGTTAGACGGAACCTTTGAAAGGCTTCATAGTGAACCCTGCCGGCCTTCCTTGGTAGAGGGTTAAGAGGCTCGCGACCTCGGGCGAAAGGGCAATTCACGACTCACAGTGAAAGTGTACACCTCTGCGCAGAGTTTAATAAACTGGTATACTAGCCGTGCTCACGGATACGAGCGGCCTTGGAACACTTACATAAGGGATGATGACTTTTACTTGTTAAGATGATCATTTATGTCAATTGTTTAAGATATTTATTATTCAATTATACTTGATCATGTGGTTATGGAATACACTACCTTGTTGCTATATTTGCGGAGTTCGACATGGACTCACTCTTGCAATTTCCCCCACACCTCAGGCCAGATAACAGTTTGTCAGAGACTTGAGAAGTTAGGCTTGTGATCAACCAGTCAGTTGGATCCAGTGGAGTGAAGTCTGCACCTGGAGATCAGAGTTGTCTATCCGTTGATTGCTTTCTAAGGTTATCTCTTTTGCTAAGTTCGCTATATATTAAGCATTGTGAATTGATACTGCCCCTTCATTTGTAGCTATATATGAGGTTTGGTTACCAGGGCTCACATATGGTGTGCATTCGGCTTTGTCCTTAAAACCGGGTGTTACACAGATCAGGACAAGAACTTTATATCCACTGTGATGCACCCTGTCAAGATGTGGGATGTGTCCTTATACAAGGAGAAAAGTAGAGGTTTATGCAAGAAAGCATGAGATGGAACACCTAAAGTATGATCTGGATACATCCATTATGGAGCATGGAAGTAATATCTTCTTGGAAGTAAAAGTGACATATAGGAGGGTCACAAGAATCTACATGACATCTTCACTAAGTTGGTCTTGAGCTTGTGATATCCTTGTTGGAATGAAATTGATTATGACTTGGAAAAGTGCTATCACTCGAGGAGCAAAGTCATGGCCGATGCTCTTAGCAACGGAGAATTGTGCTAAGAAGGTACGGGTGACACCAAGGACTAAGAATTGTATTCCAAGTTTGAGCAACTTAACCGAAATCATTAATGTTTTGAAGATTGGTAGACGAATCTCCTTCTGACCAAGAAAGTAAGGAAGTTCCATTGGAAGGTGAATATTTTGAGAAAGAGAATTGATAGTATGGACTAAAAAGAAAAGGTGACCTAGTGATTGGAGATACCTGAGTATTGTTTGGAGTACCTGTTAGAATCTTGGAAATAGTTTGGCAAGATATTTGGAGTAAGATTAATAGGTATGCAAAGTAAAGTGGAATCCTTATTAAGACGATGGAACTACATGAGGAAGTAAAGAAGAATCCAAAGATGGAGTATCTCTATCTCCTAGTCGACGTCGTTCGAATCTCAGGGACAAGATTCATCTTAAGGGGGTAGAATTGTAACACCCTAAAATTTGCCTCTTTGAAAATAGAATTAAAATGATTTATTTATGAATTTTGTGCTCATGAAAACCTAGGAAAATAAAAAATTTCATTAATTTCAAATTTATTATATGGTAGCAACATGGTTGTGCACACATGCCGATGCATTTGATTTATTGATTGAATGGTTTGAATCAAGATTCAAAATGGTTTGAATTGCTTTTGGAAGAAAATTTGAAAATAAAATAATTTAAAAAGTTATAAAATTTATTTTTGGAAAACTTACCAAAATTTCTCATTTTTAGTTTAGTTGAAAAGTATATTTGAAACTCTATTTGATTTTGATTTGGTTCATAAATTGAATTTGGTTTTGAAAACAAAATAGAAAAGGATTTAGAAAATGGAAAATCCTCTCTCCTCTCAATTTGGCCCAAAGGCCCACTCATTCTCTTCCTCTCTCTGCGCGGCCCAGCTCTTCCTCTCCCGGAGGCCCAACTGGCTGCAGCCCACTTTCTCCCTCTCTCTGTTTTTGGCATAGGCCGCTCCCCTCATCATTCTCTCACGTGGGCCGCCTCCTTCCCATTCTCTCGCGTGGCCCAGCAAGCCATCCTTGGTCGGCCTAGCCAAACAGCATCGCACCGCTCCTTTCCCTCTCTCTCGGTGGCCGACCGGTGGGCCCTAGCTATCAGTCATCTCCTTCTTCCTCCCGCTCATGCTCGAACCGGACACCGCCGCCAGTGAGTCCACGTCCGCGCCGTCTCCTTCCTTGCCGTGCATGCCACGCCACCCCGCCTCATAAAAGTTGAGCCCCATGTCCACCATCTCCATCCCAAGCCTCAGAGTTATTCGTTGCCTTAACCCGAGCCACTACAACCCTAGCGCCGCCGTCGCCATCTTCTCCGCCATGTCCCGTGCCACACCTTCGACGGTAACCCTCTGGGTGAGTTCGTTGTCGCCCACGCTTTCCTCTCGTGCTTTCCTCGTCGAGTTTCGCACCCAGAACCACCCTTTCACGATCACCGGCGAGCTTCTCGCTGTCAACTATGGTGCCGCCATGCACAGTGCCGCTTCGACGACTTCCGTTCCCCCCGTTTGATCTGCACCGCCCGATCTGCGATCAACGATCCAGATTAGATCCGATCCATACCCCTTTGTAACCGGTCCACGGTGGACCCGTGAACCCCACCCACCAGACCATGCAAGCGGTTCACCGTGAGCCAACCAATCGGGGTCCGCCACATCAGCTTTGACCTGGTCAGTGCCGACAGCCATGGCTCCTTTGCTAAAAAACCCTATGCTTTCTTCAAATCAACCCTCGGTCCATCTCTTTAGAAAATAATTAAATCCAGACCCTTGATTTTTTTGTTTTAGCCCCTGCCCTTTCTCCTATTCATGCCCGCCATCCTTTGGCCAGTTTTAATTCTGAAATTAATTATTTTAAATTCGAAAATACTTCGATTTATTTACATAATTGCCACTAGATCTTATTTAGGCCATAATTTCCACGTTTTAGCTCCGATTTGACCCGTTCAAGTTGTGTTAGATTCGTAATGACGTAATCTACGCATTAGTAAAAATATTTATCATATCACTAGCTCTAGAATTTCATGGTTTAAACTCTAATTTGAATAATAATTATGCAACTGGATTTTATAAATAAAATATTATTTGTTTTACTTTAGTTTTATAATTCAAATCTAAATTTGGACTTAATACAATTTAGATATTTCTCTGAAGTATCTTATATATGTTTTATAATTAAAATAAATAAAGCCTATAGTTCTTTTTCGAAGCAAATCTATTGATAGATGTATCTTTTTCACTGTAGCTCCGATTAGCGTGCTTTTCGTGTCTGTTTGATCGTAGTAACGCGTAGATTTGATTTCAAATTCCTTTTTACTGATTGGTGTGTTGTTCTAATATAGATATGTTTGAACGTTATGCATGTTTGTTCGGATGCTTGTGTGGTGCTTTATGATCATGTCCAGTCGGTGAGTTTTACGTGTTGATCAAGAAGGAGTTCCTTTGAAGTTTTGGACTTGTAGAAGGATAAGAGTTTTAAGGCAAGTATAGCATGGGATCTTTCTTGTTGTCCTATACACCTTTAATCGTTTAATTCATGATTGCATGTGTCTACCTTGATTACCACTAAGGATATCCTAGTCTTTTGTACTTGTACCTTGATACCTATGGGGTATTGCATTGGGTAGTATGATGCTAGCGCTCAATTAAAGACCATGATCTTGTAACTTGACTAATGGAATATGCAATAAACACTAAAAGATGCTTTTTAGCAACATGGAACCAGGGGGCTAGAGCATTGGGCTATTTTATGGTGCTCTAGATTCCTCTCCCTAAGGACTTATCTGTAAGCGAACATCTGGGACTTACAGTACAGCTGTGAGGGCTACATGGCTCTGGCTTTAGCTCAATATGAGGACCTTTGTCTAGCTTGTTAGAGGTTACCTTTATTGGCATAAGAATGGCTTGACAAATCGGGTATAGGACAACCTCTGTCCCCTTATGTATAGGCTGTGTGTCATTGTGCCATCGGGAAGGGGGGTTCCTACATCTGTTTGCTGAGTGAATCTAATGGCCCTAACTTGTTAGACGAACCTTTGAAAGGCTTCATAGTGAACCCTGCCGACCTTCCTTGGTAGTGGGTTAAGAGGCTCGTGACCTCGGGAAAAAGGGTAAATCACGACTCACAGTGAAAGTGTACAACCTCTACAGAGTGTAAAACTGGTATATCAGCCGTGCTCATGGTCACGAGCGGCCTTGGACCCTTACGGAATAGATGATGAACACTGATGATATGGATGATGAAGATGCTCACTAATGATTGTTGTTTATGCTATTTATTATTCATATTTACCTGATCTTGTGTTTATATGGGCTTGTGAATAAACTTTTTGCCACCCAATTGCTAAAATCATGACTCATTAAAAGCTAATCACAGTTAAACTAGTGTCAGCCTTTTAAGTCTCATGAACCCCATGTTATATTTGTTGAGTACGACATGTACTTACGCTTGCTTTATTTTTCAATTATTTGGGTAAAAATCCTAGATGGGTACCAGATTGCTAGACTGGAGGAGTTAGGCTTGTGATCAACTAGTTAGTTGTCCTATGGAAGTGGAGTCTTTGCCCAAAGATCGGAGTTGTCTTTCTGCTGTTTGCTATCTAAGGTTGTACTCTTTATACTAAGTATGTTATATATTGAGCATTGTCTTTTGATATTACCCTTATTTGTAGCTAAATGTGAGATTTGACTTCCTGGGCTCACATATGCGTATCTTTTTTTGTTCTTAAAACTAGGTGCTACAGATGATGATGAGAAAGAAGAAAAGAAGGAGAAGAAAGATGGGAAGAAGAGTGTGGCATTCAAGGCCACATCATCTAAGGGCAAGGCAAAGCAAGAATCATCAAGTGAAGATGAAGACTTGAACTTTGATGAGATGGATGATGAGAAGATGGCACTCTTTGTCAAGAGATTTGGCAAGTTCATGATGAAGAAGGGCTACCATGCTAGAAGAAAGAAGTCTTCATCCAAGAACAAGGAAGAGTCAAGAAGGTGCTTCAATTGTGGGAACAAGGATCATCTTGTTGCTCAATGCCCATACAATAGCGACAAGAGTGATGACAACAAGAAGAACAAGAAGAAGGAAAAGAAAGAGAAGAAAAAGATGACCCTCAAGAAGAAGAAGAAGGGTGGTTCATATGTAGTCACTTGGGATAGTGATGCTTCCTAAAGTGACGATGATGATAGTGATGATGACAAGACCACCAAGAAGAAGGCACTTGCTAGCATTGCTATCAATGAGAAGCCTTCTCTCTTCGACACTCCATCATGCTTCATGGCTAAGGCCACTAAGGTACAAACTTGTGATGATGAAAGGGATGAGGAACATGATAATGAAAATGAAAATGAAAGTGATAGTGATAATGATGAACCAACTAAGGATGAATTACTTGACATGCTAGATGATGCTAAAGAACACTTTGACATTAAGAGAAGGGAATGCAAAAAGCTTGTGTAAGGAACTAAAAGCTCTTAAGCAAGCCTTTCATGAGCTCAATGCATCTCATGAGAGGCTAATTGAAGCCCATGAGAAGCTTGGCAAAGCTCACAAGAAGCTTGAAAAAGCTTATTCCTCTTTGCTTGATGAGCAAAATGAAAAGAAGCATGTTGAGACATGTAATGTAGGCTTAACTTGTGAGTTAATTGATGAATCATGCTATAATCCTATCATTGTTGCTCCTACTAACCCTTCTTGTAGCACTTACACTTCCACCTCATCTAGTAGTGATGGTTTCACATGTGATGCCTCACTAATGGTTGAGAATGAGACCCTGAAGAAGGTGGTCAATGAGCTCACTCACACCTTGGCTAAGGCCTATGACAGTGAGGACCGCTTGCTTATGTGCTTGGGTAGCCAAAGAGCTTCTCTCTACAAAGAGGGATTGGGCTATACCCCCAAGAAAGGCAAGGCGGCCTTGGCTCCTCCCAAGACTAGTTTTGTGAAGAATAACGGTCGGTTTTGCACTAGTTGCAAGCAAGTTGGTCATAAAGAGCATGAGTGCAAGTACAAGAGCAAAAATGCTAATGTATCCTCAATTAAGATTAATTTTTTCTATATGCTTACTAAGGGTACAAATGGTGTGAAGGCTAAGTTCATTGGTGCACCATAGATGGGCTCAAAGAAGAAAGCCATTTGGGTACCAAAGAGCTTAGTGACTAACCTTCAAGGACTCAAGCAAGTTTGGGTACCTAAAAAGATTTGATCTTCTTTTGTAGGTCAATTACAAAGCCAAAGGAAGGCATTGGGTTCTTGATAGTGGGTGCACTCTACACATGACTGGTGATGCAAGAATGTTCAACTCAATCAATACCAATGGCAATGATGGTTATGATAGTATCACATTTGGTGACAATGGCAAAGGCAAGGTCAAATGGCTTTATAAGATTGCAATATCCAATGACATGAGCATATCCAATGTGTTGCTAGTAGAGAGCTTGAACTTCAATTTGCTATCCGTGGCTCAATTATGTGATCTTGGATTCAAATGCATATTTGGGGTAGATGATGTAGAGATCATAAGTGTAGATGGCTCTAACTTGATCTTCAAGGGCTTTAGACATGAGAATATATACTTGGTTGATTTCAATGCTAGTGAAGCTCAATTGTCAACATGTTTGTTCACTAAGTCTAGCATGGGTTGGTTATGGCATAGAAGGCTTGGTCATGTTGGAATGAAACAATTAAATAGATTGGTCAAGCATGACTTGGTTAAAGGCTTGAAAGATGTTGTGTTTGAGAAGGATAAGCTTTGTAGCTCTTGTCAAGCCAGCAAACAAGTTGGAAACACCCATCCCAAGAAAAACATGATGAGCACTAGTAAAGCATTTGAGTTATTGCACATGGATTTGTTTGGGCCAACACAATACACTAGCAGCGGTGGTAACAAATATGGCTTTGTGATAGTGGATGATTATACTAGATACACTTGGCAACATTCAAATCATTTATCAAGGGCATTCAAAATGAGTTTGAAACAACCATCAGGAGAGTTAGAAGTGACAATGGTAGTGAGTTCAAGAACACTAGAATTGATGAGTTGTGTGATGAATTTGGAATTAGACATCAATTCTCGGCCAAGTACACTCCACAATCAAATGGCCTTGTTGAGAGGAAGAATAGAACACTCATTGATATGGCAAGGTCTATGCTTAGTGAGTACAATATGAGTCAATCTTTTTGGGCCGAAGCTATCAACAAGGCTTGCTATTGTAGCAACCGCCTATATTGTCACCCATTGAAAGAGAAGACACCATATGAGCTCTTGAATGGTAGAAAACCCAACATTATATATTTTTGGGTCTTTGGTTGCAAATGTTATATCCTGAAGAAAGGCACTAGATTGGGTAAGTTTGGCAAGAAATGTGATGAATGATTCCTACTTGGATACTCAACCACTAGCAAAGCATATAGAGTTTGGAATTTGGATAGTGGTACTCTTGAGGAAGTTCATGATGTTGAATTTGATGAAACCAAGGGTTCACAAGAAGAGAATGAGAACTTAGAAGCTGTTAGAGGCATTCAACTTTCAAATGCCATGAAGAACATGGATGTTGGTGAATTGAGGCCTAGGCAAGTGAATGATGATGAAGATGATCAAGTGCAAGTGCTCTCTAACTCAAATGTGCAAGATGATACATGTCGGATACCTAAAAAAGGGGTACCCCAAGCAAAGACCGAAAAACCGAATCAACAGAATGCATATGGTCTCGGCTGAAATCTCCGACTCGCCCGAGACCCTCTCGCCGAGGCCCTCTCGCCGAGGCCCACTCGCCGAGGCCCCCTTCGCCGAGGCCTCAGAGGAAGTACAGATTCTCCGACTCGCGCGAGGCAGGCTCGGCAGCAGCTCTGTGACCACCGCCCTTTGACCGAACTGCTCTGGCTGAACGTCACGTCAAAGCGCTCAACCACTCCGATGAACGCACGACGGCACAGTATGGTGAAGTGACCGACTAGACGTTAGTCACGTCAACACCTTGCCACCCACGACGGGACTGAGCAGGGGTTACCGGCTACTGTGCTGCCTAAACTCCTGCACCAAGGACGAACACAATGTGGGGAGTTAGAACTGGGTTCCTGTGACCTCGGAATCAGCGGACCAACCGCTCCGCCACGCCCGAGACCCCCGATAGGTCTCGGATGAACTGACCGAGTTCCGCCTCGCCCGAGACCCCCGGCAGGGCCTCGGGCGAACTGGCCGTGCTCCGCCTCGCTCGAGGCCGGGCTTGTCCCGCAACCTCATCGCCTCCGCCTCAAAAGTCGCTCTGGCAGGCTGTCGCATCCAATTAATGCGCCCGGCTGCACCCACTACGTAAGCCACGATCGGCAGTGCGCCGCGACAGGAGCGACGGGACAACGGTCAAATCACCTTTTTACCATCTCTTTCTAACAATGCAGGGTACCATACCCTGTAGACGCACGTCCCGCACTATTCCACCCGAATCAAAGGTCGCCGAGACCCCCCGCATTTGCACTTGGGTCACCTCTCAAGCCTTGGCATGGCAGGCCTCGGCACGGCGGGCCTCGGCACGATGGGCCTCGGCACGGCCAGCTACAACAGCCGTCAAGCCTCTGCTATCCACAAGTCAACGAATCCACAGGGGCACAGCATGTTACTCTTGCAGTGGAGACCATACCGACTAGACATCTATGGGAACTCCCACGACGCCACGCTGCACCAGGGAGTAGTATACGTCATCAAACAGTAGCTTTCTCATGTACTTCTGGCCTCCTCCTTGCGGCTATAAAAGGAGGTAGCCGGTACCATTTCAAAGGAACACAGGAACAACCCATACGGGCAATGTGCCTCACTCTATAACCTACATCTCTCTCCGCAGAGACCTGGGACGAACTCCCTCTCTCGTCTAGCTTGTAATCCCCTACTACGAGCACCCCGGTGCAAGGTATACAAGAACACCCACTCAGACTGGACGTAGGGCATCCATTGCCTGAACCAGTATAAACCTTGTGTCTCTTTGCATCACCATCCGGAATAGGGAGCACGCAGCACAAATTCACTCGTCGGTTGAGGACCCCTGGTTCCAAAACACCGACAATACAAATCAAGCTAGCACAAGTGGCTCTCATGATAATGAACAACATCAAGTGGCTAGTACATGAGTGCGACATGGTGCTCCTCTCACCTAGGGCGCCGTCGACCGACGACGACGTCACGCACCAGCAGCCCACACGCCAACGGCGTCTGGGCCGCCGCTCCGGTCAACCTCCATGAGCACCGCGCGGGCAGGACCGCCCTGACACCGCACAAGTGCAGAACAATGATCTGCGCTCCACCGGTATCCCCTACCCCGCTGCTGGTACATGTTCCCTGCACAGGGACCTGTCCGGCTTAAGCCTCGACAGGGGAAAAGTACCGGTGGCGCGCAGCGATACCCCACCATCGAGCGATATCCCGCCTCCTCCCGAGGAGCCGACTCCAGCGGAGTGGAGCTCGGCGACGGCACCAGTCCCATGCTTGTTCGGGCTGACCAACACCGCCGCCTCCTACGCCACCGCCTTTGTCTCCATTCATCGACGTCATGCCCTTGACTCCATCGCCATGGCTCCAATCCACACCCACTCTGACTCCTTGGAGGAGGACGAGGCGTGGGTCGGAGCGGACTTCTCCGCGCTTCGCGACCCCGAGGCGATGCGCCGCTTCATGATCGCGAGTGACTACTGCTTCGGCTACTCCGATTCCGACGACGAGGACGCTTATGACCCGACTCATGAGTGTTTCCACGTCGAGCTTGGAATGCCAAGCACGGGCAACGAAGGCGGAGGGGCAGCCAACGCAACACCACCACGCATTGGGTCCCCGCCAGTGTCGGTGGGTGTCCCCACCCCCGAGCAACTTCGACGCATAGACCTGGAATAGCTCCGCGAGCTTTAGGCCAAGGTCGAGAAAGACCGACTACTCCTGCAACAGCTTCGAACCACCCTCGAGCAAGAGCAGCGGGGACACGGTGATGGCGGAATGGCCCGGTGAAGGGCTCACGATGTCAACCGCCGCATCATCAATGATGAAGGGGGCGAGTAACCCCCTGTCTTCAATCGCGCTAGCTAGAACATCGCTGCGGCGGCCTTACTGGTCCGAGCAATGCCCGAGCCCTCTACTGTGGAGGGACGATGGGTCCACGGCGAACTCCGAGGCCTTCTCGAGACTGCCACGGTGCAGCAGGCCGAAAGCTCCGCGTCTCGTCGACGCGGGGACGTCTCGAGACAACCTTCGGTGTGTGATCGCCTTAGGACCCCCTCGGTTCACGACCGCCTTAGGGCCCCCTCGGTGCATGACCGCATCGAGGACCGACGCGAGGCGCAAGATGACCACCACGTGGACAACAGACGACGGCGCCACGACCGCAATGGGGCCGCCCGGGGCTACCAAGTGCACCGGGGCGGCCGCTACAATAGCGGGGAGGATCGCAGTCCTTCTCCCGGGCCTCCTGGCCCTAGAGTCTTCAGCAAGGCTATACGCGGCGCCCGCTTCCCGGCCCGGTTTAGACAACCAGCCAATCTCTCAAAGTACAGCGGTGAGACTAACCCTGAGCTGTGGCTGGCTAACTACCGCCTGGCTTGTCAGCTAGGTGGCGCGGACGATGACCTGCTCATCATCTGCAATCTCCCCCTGTTCTTGTTAGATTCGGCGCGAGCCTGGCTCGAACACCTTCCTCCCATGGAAATCCATGACTGGCGCGACTTGGTAAAGGTCTTCGTCGGGAATTTCCAGGGCACCTATGCGCGCCCTGGGAACTCCTGGGACCTCAAGAGTTGTCACCAGAGGCTAGACGAATCTCTCTGAGACTTCATCCGACATTTCTCCAAACAGTGCACCGAGTTGCCTAGCGTCGGCGACTCGGAAATTGTCCAAGCGTTCCTCTCCGGCACCACCTGCCGAGACCTAGTTTAGGAACTAGGACGGAGCGTACCAACCATGGCATCCGCACTCCTCGACATCGCCACCAGCTTCGCCTCTGGCGAAGAGGCCGTCGGAGCCATCTTCCCCGACAACAACCCCAAGGGGAAGCGGCGAGACGAGACCCCCGGGGCCTCGACGTCCCGCCTCCCCCAGAAGAAGAAGGGACGTCAGGGGAAGCAAGAGGTCCTCGAGGCCGGTCTCGTCGCGGCCACGGATCGCAAGAATCCCCGAGGCCCTGGGCTCTTCGACAACATGCTCAAAAGGCCCTGTCCGTACCATCAGGGCCCGGTAAAGCACACCCTTGAGGAGTGCACCATGCTCCGGCGCTACTACGCCAAGCTCGGGCTCCCCAACGACGCCGCCAAAAAGAGGGGCCCGGGCGATGGAGACAACGACAAGGATGACGGATTTCCCGAGGTACACAACGCTTTCATGATCTTCGGAGGGCCCTCGACGTGCCTCACGGTGCGACAGCGAAAGGGGGAACGCCGAGAAGTCTTCTCGGTTAAGGTAGCCACTCCGCGGTACCTCGACTGGTCTCGGGAGGCGATCACCTTCGATCGAG
The DNA here is from genome assembly GCF_019320115.1 of Miscanthus floridulus. NCBI lineage: Eukaryota > Viridiplantae > Streptophyta > Magnoliopsida > Poales > Poaceae > Miscanthus > Miscanthus floridulus. The sequence goes on from NC_089589.1 coordinate 61,750,347, forward strand.
ACGACCACCCTGATCATGTCCCGAACCCTGGCCAGTACCCGCTCGTCGTTGACCCGATCATCGGGAACACCCGACTCACCAAGGTGTTGATGGACGGAGGCAGCGGCCTCAACATCCTGTATGCCAACACCCTGGAACTCCTAGGGCTCGACCGAACACAGCTCTGAGGCGACGCCGCGCCCTTCCACAGCATCATGCCAGGGATGTGCGCGCGGCCCCTCGGACGCATAGACCTCCCCGTCTGCTTTGGTGTTCCCTCCAACTACCGCAAGGAGACCCTCACCTTCGAGGTGGTGGGGTTCAAGGGAACTTATCACGCCATTCTGGGGCGCCCATGCTACGCCAAGTTCATGGCGGTCCTGAACTACACGTACCTCAAGCTCAAGATGCCGGGCCCCAACGGCGTCATCACCATTGACTCCACGTACGAGCATGCATACGACTGCGACGTCGAGTGCATCGAGTACGCCGAGGCCATTGTGGAGTCCGAGGCCCTCATCGTCAACCTTGACCACCTTGGTAGCGAGGTGCCTGACTCAAAGCGTCGTGCCGGGACGTTCGAGCCCGCAGAGGCTGTCAAACTCGTCCCGGTCGACCCCACTTGCTCCAATGACAAAGTGCTGAGGATCAGCGCTACCCTCGGTAGCAAATAGGAGGCCGTGCTCGTCGACTTTCTCCGCGCGAACGCCGACATATTCGCGTGGAGTCCCTCGAACATGCCGGGCATACCAAGGGAGGTCGCCGAGCACGCCCTCGACATCCAGGCCGACTCCAGACCGGTGAAGCAGCGCCTGCGCCGATTCGACGAGGAGAAGCGTAGGGCCATCGGTGAAGAGGTACAGAAGCTTTTGGCGGCCGGGTTCATCAAGGAAGTATCCCATCCAGAGTGGTTAGCTAATCCTATATTAGTTAAGAAGAAAAGTGGGAAGTGGAGAATGTGCGTGGACTATACCAGTCTAAACAAGGCATGTCCGAAAGTTCCGTTCCCCCTACCCCGAATCGATCAGATCGTCGACTCCACTGCGGGATGCGAGACCCTGTCCTTTCTGGATGCGTATTCCGGCTACCATCAAATCAAGATGAAGGAGTCCGACCAGCTCGCGACTTCTTTCATCACCCCATTTGGCCTATGCTGCTATACGACCATGCCGTTCGGCCTCAGGAACGCGGGGGCCACGTACCAGCGATGCATGACCCAAGTCTTTGGCGAGCACATCGGGCGAACCGTCGAGGCCTACGTGGATGACATCATTGTCAAATCCAAACAGGCCAGTGACCTCGTCAGAGACCTGGAGGTAGCCTTCAAATGCCTCAGGGAGAAGGGCATCAAGCTCAACCCAGAGAAGTGCGTCTTCGGGGTCCCCCGAGGCATGCTCCTGGGATTCATAGTCTCAGAGCGCGGCATCGAGGCCAACCCAGAGAAGGTCTCTGCCATGACTAGCATGGGGCCGATCCGAGACCTCAAGGGGGTGCAAGGGTTATGGGGTGCCTAGCGGCCCTGAGCCGCTTCATCTCACGCCTCGGCGAAAAAGGCTTACCTCTGTACCGCCTCTTGAGAAAATCTGAGCGCTTCTCTTGGACCTTCGAGGCCGAGGAAGCACTCACCAAACTCAAGGCGCTGCTTTCCAACCCCCCAATCTGGTACCACCGACCGAGGACGAGGCCCTCTTGCTCTACGTCGCCGCAATGACCCAAGTGGTCAGCGCGGCCGTAGTGGTCGAAAGACAAGAAGAGGGGCACGCCCTACCCATCCAACGGCCTATCTACTTCATCAGTGAGGTGCTTCCCGAGACCAAGACGCGCTACCCCCACATCCAAAAGCTGATCTACGCCATAGTCCTGGCTCGACGCAAGCTGCGTCACTACTTCGAATCCCATCCGGTCACCGTGGTGTCATCTTTCCCCTGGGGGAGATAATCCATAACCGGGAGGCCTCGGGTAGGATTGCCAAGTGGGCCGTGGAACTCATGGGGGAAGCCCTGTCTTTCGCACCCCGAAAAGCCATTAAGTCTCAGGTCTTGGCCGATTTTGTGGCAGAATGGACCGATACCCAACTACCACCTACTCAAGTCCAAGTGGAGTACTGGACCATGTACTTCGATGGGTCTCTGATGAAGACCGGGGCAGGCGTGGGTCTGCTCTTCATCTCGCCCCTCGGAGTGCATATGCGCTACGTAATCCAACTCTACTTCGCCGCCTCCAACAATGTGGCCGAATACGAGGCCCTCATCAACGGCTTGCAGATCGCCATTGAACTTGGGGAACGACGTCTCGACGTTCGCTGCGATTCACAGCTCGTCATCAACCAAGTGATGAAAGAATCAAACTGCCACGACCTCAAGATGGAGGCGTACTGCACGATGGTACGCCGCCTAGAGGACAAGTTCGACGGCCTCGAACTCAATCACATCGCACGAAAGTTCAACGAGGCCGCGGACGAACTGGCAAAGATGGCGTCGGCACGAACCCCGGTCCCCCCGAACGTCTTCACCAGAGACCTCCACAAGCCATCCGTCGACTATGCCTCGGCGACAAAAGAGGGCCCGTCGGCCGAGCCCACTACAGGGCCCGAGGCCCCCTCTGCCACCGAGACCCCACCAGCCGAGCCCGAGGCCATGGCGGTTAACGCGGAGCCTCCCGAGGCCGACCAAGGAACGGACTGGCGAGTCCCTTTCCTTGATCGCCTCGTCCGAGGAGACCTTCCAGCGGACAGAACCGAGTCCCGACGGCTCGCGCGACGAGCCAAGACCTACGTCCTCTGCGACGATGAGTTGTATAGGCGTAGCCCGTCTGGTATTCTCCAACGGTGCATCACCATCGAGGCTGGCCAATCCCTACTCTGGGACTTGCATGCGGGAGCCTGCGGGCACCACGCAGCGCCCCGGGCGCTCGTGGGAAACGCCTTCCGCCAAGGTTTCTACTGGCCAACAGCGGTGGCCGATGCCACAAAGCTAGTACGCTCCTGTGAGGGATGCCAGTACTACGCTCGACAGACGCACCTCCCGGCCCAAGCCCTCCAGACCATCCCGGTCATGTGGCCGTTCGCTGTGTGGGGGCTGGACATGGTTGGGCCTCTGCAAAAGGCACCCGGGGGCTATACCCATCTGCTGGTAGCCATCGACAAATTCTCCAAATGGATCGAAGCTCGTCCAATCACCCAAATCAAATCCGAGCAGGCAGTGCTGTTCTTTACGGATATCATCCACAGGTTCGGAATTCCAAATACCATCATCACCGACAATGGGACGCAATTCACCGGCCACAAATTCCTGATGATCTGCGACGACAACCACATCCGTGTGGTCTGGTCGGCCGTAGGACACCCTAGGACAAACGGCCAAGTAGAACGTGCCAACGGCATGATCCTATAAGGCCTCAAGCCAAGAATCTACAACCGGTTGAAGAAGTTTGGCAAAAAATGGCTTGCCGAACTCCCGTCGGTTATTTGGAGCCTGAGGAATACACCGAGCCGAGCCACGGGATTCACACTATTCTTCCTGGTCTATGGGGCCGAGGCCATCCTCCCCACTGACTTGGAGTATGGCTCCCCAAGACTACAGGCCTACAACGAGCAAAGCAACCGCACTGCCCGCGAAGACGCCCTCGACCAATTGGAGGAAGCCCGAGACGTCACGCTAATACACTCAGCCAAATACCAACAAGCCCTACGGCGCTACCAAGCCCAACGCATTCGGAGCTGAGACCTAAAGGTGGGCGACCTGGTGCTGAGGCTGAGACAGAGCAGTAAGGGGCGCCACAAGCTAACCCCGCCATGGGAAGGGCCATACATCGTCGCCCAAGTACTGAAGCCTGGGACCTACAAGCTAGCAAATGAGAAAGGCGAAGTCTTCACCAACGCTTGGAACATAGAACAGCTACGTCGTTTCTACCCCTAAATTCCCAAGCATTGTTTACATTACTTTCTCGAAATTCAATAAAGAAGTGTTCTTTAGTCGTTACAATCTTTCGGGGACCTTCCCTTTATAAACAAGTCGATTGTACGGAACCTAAGGACCGAAAGTTCGTCTTAAAGGCAAAAGGCCGGCCAAGCCATGAGAATGGCCTATGCCTCTGGGCTACGGCAGCTCCCTCACCACCTTTTCGCCCAAGAGACAGCTTAGGCTCCGAGGAAGTTCTGCGCAAAAAACTCGTCTATCGATAGGGGCTCGGCATCACAATAGCGCGATGAGGAAGTCTCGGCTCTGCCTCTGCAAAGCCGAGCCTCCCTCGGGGGCTATAAGGGGGAACCTCCTAAGTCCCTAATACCGTTTCTTAACCGTCTTTCGAAAAAATTTCTACGCCAAACTCTCTCGCGCTCCGACGGGACCATCGCAAAAAACCTAAGGACCAAAAGCTTGCCTGAGGCCAAAGGGCCGGTCGAGTCGTGAGAACGGCCTACGCCTCCGGGCTACGGCAGCTCCCTCACCACCCTTCGCCAAAGGACGGCTTAGGCTCTGAGGAATTTCTTTGCGGGTTCCCAAGAACGAGACAGAGGGCACAGGCTCGGAAACAGAACAGAAAACGGTTAAAAACGCACATACGCAAGTACTTTAAAGGCCTCGACGGCCACGAAAAGTCACGATATAACGATTACACCGATCCGGTTACATGGCCCCTTTTGGCCCAGGTCAAAGCTCAGGGATCGGCGGCTGGCGCGGGAGGACCCACCTCTTCCTCAAATAGGCTGGCCAACGCTTTGCCAGGCGCCTCCGCCGCCTCCATCAGCTTCGCGACCTCTGCGTCGGCCTCCTCGTCATCTTCTGGCAAGACATAGCCGTCGCTGACAGCCTCGAGGTTGATAGCGTAGTGCGAGGAGACGACGGCCAGGGCGCGCTTGACACCCATGTGCAACGCCCCCCTGAGCCTCTCGTGCACGCGGCCGCTCAACGCAATTAGGCGGCTCCCAAGGGAGCTGGCTGATTGGACCCCCTCGACCTCCAGGGCCTCGCAGGCGGTACGGACAGCGCTGCGTAGCGCCTCATGCTCCCGGACCTCAACGTCCAGCACTGCTTGCGCTACGATGGAGGCCTCAGCCGCCTGGGAAGCCTCTTTCTCCAGACCTATGTCACGACAAGGAATCAGGAGTCGAACACGAACAAGAGCAAATGAAACAAGGGGCACAGTTCAGTGGAACTTACCCTCGGCCTTGCTCTTCCAGGCTAAGGCCTCGACCCGAAAGGCCTCGGCCGCCTTGGTAGCCTCTGCCAAGGCGACTTTCGTCAGCTGATGCTCGCTCTGCTCTGCACCCAGCTGCCCGGCGGTGGCCTTGGCAGAGGCCGTCGCTTCTTGGACCTGGGGCTGAAGTTGTGGAGCTCCACGCCGTAGTAGTGCGGGAGCGCCCGCATGAACTGGCCCACCGGTGACCCGAGGCCTCGCTCGTGGAAGACGACGAAGCTCACCACGTAGCCGTCACGTGGCCTCGGCTCCGACTCATCCCCCGGAGCGATCCACTCCAGCTCGTCGGGGTCGGTGATCGGGCGAAGGAGACCGGCCTCCACAAGCGACTGCAGCTTCTCCTCGGTGATGTTAGACCGTTCCCAGGGATCCGCTGGGAGGATGATAGGACCACTAGCCATTGCGCGATGGCGGACGCTGCTACGGCGGTAACCTCTCTCTCTCTCTTTCTTTCAGTCTCTCTCGCCCTTCTCCTCCCCGATGCTCTATGCTCTCAGCAACGGCACGAAGGCAGCGAGGCTCTTTGCGTATTTATGCAGGGACGAGACGAAACCGCCGGGCGACGAAATCGGGGAAGTTTCCCTCAGATCCGGTGCATATAATCCAGATCCGATTTCTCCGCCCACGCGCCCACTTTCTCCACATTTAATCGTGCGGACGGTTATGTCCCATCCACTAACACCATGTCGCGCAGCAACAGGCACCTCCCGAGAAGACCGCCTCAAAAGTCGCGCCGACCGTTGTCAGCCGATGGGAGGGGAATACCCCCCAGGCGATTCCTTCCGAGCTAAGGAACCGGGCGCCGAGCCCGCTACGGTCCAGAGGTTCCAAGGCTGGGCCATTCATGGTCTCTACAGCCGCCTCAGGGCAACAGAGTCAGGGACAACTATGGGAAAGCCCGTACATGGCCGAGGCCCAAGCAAGTGATTGCTTGGGATGCCCTAAGTCGTGTCCGAGACCAGAAGGAGTTCTCTAAAGGGGATCCCACCGTAGGGAGGCGCCGAGCCCCCAGGGCCAATCGAACAGCCCTGGCTCCCGCTAGAGAAGCCTTCCAGTATTTTTGGAGCGCGTCCCTGGACCACTAGCCGACCCCTATCGAATGGGGCATGGGCCTCCACTCGGACTTACCCGATAACAGCTCACCGGAAGTGTCACCGCTCGAGCCCACCGAGGGTAGCCTAGCACATTCCACCCCTCCTTCCGAACGAAAAGGATGCGCGAGGGTCGTATAAAAAGCCAGGGGAACTCCTGACTGCCCTCTCGCTACGTGCGAAGGCTCGGGGGCTCTTCCTGCAACCTTGCCGAGGCCCAGCGACCTAAGGATCGCGCGCGAAGGGCTCGGCAAACAACCCCTCCTTCCGAACGAAAAGGATGCGCGAGGGTCGTATAAAAAGCCAGGGGAACTCCTGACCACCCTCTCGCTATGTGCGGAGGCTCGGGGGCTCTTCCTGCAACCTTGCCGAGGCCCAGCGACCTAGAATCGCGCGCGAAGGGCTCGGCAAACAACCCCTCCTTCCGAACGAAAAGGATGCGCGAGGGTTGTATAAAAAGCCAGGGGAACTCCTGACCGCCCTCTCGCTACGTGCGGAGGCTCGGGGGCTCTTCCTGCAACCTTGCCGAGGCCCAGCGACCTAGAATCGCGCGCGAAGGGCTCGGCAAACAACCCCTCCTTCCGAACGAAAAGGATGCGCGAGGGTCGTATAAAAAGCCAGGGGAATTCCCGACCGCCCTCTCGCTATGTGCGGAGGCTCGGGGGCTCTTCCTGCAAACCTTGCGCGACCCAGAAACAGGAAACAAGTCACTCAAGCGCGTGCCCTGAGGCTCAGGAAAGCGCGACAAAAAGGGTACCGAACCCGTTACGGTCCAGGGGTTCGAAGGCTAGGCCACTCAGGGTTTCGACAGCCGCCCCAGGACAACAGAGTCAGGGACAACTATGGGCGAGCCTGTACATGGCTGAGGCCCAAGCAAGCGATTGCTTGGGATGCCCTAAGTCGTGTCCGAGACCGGAAGGAGTTCTCTAAAGGGGATCCCACCGTAGGGAGGCGCCGAGCCCCCAGGGCCAATCGAACAGCCCTGGCTCCCGCTAGAGAAGCCTTCTGATATTTTTGGAGCGCATCCCTGGACCACTAGCCGACCCCTATCGAATGGGGCACGGGCCTCCACTCAGACTTACCTGATAACAACTCACCGGAAGTGTCACCGCTTGAGCCCACCGAGGGTAGCCTGGCACATTCCACCCCTCCTTCCGAACGAAAAGGATGCACGAGGGTCATATAAAAAGCCAGGGGAACTCCTGACCACCCTCTCGCTATGTGCGGAGGCTCGGGGGCTCTTCCTGCAACCTTGCCGAGGCCCAGCGACCTAGAATCACGCGCGAAGGGCTCGGCAAACAACCCCTCCTTCCGAACGAAAAGGATGCGCGAGGGTCGTATAAAAAGCCAGGGGAACTCCTGACCGCCCTCTCGCTACGTGCGGAGGATCGGGGGCTCTTCCTACAACCTTGCCGAGGCCCAGCGACCTAGGATCACGTGCGAAGGGCTTGGCAAACAACCCCTCCTTCTGAACGAAAAGGAAGCGCGAGGGTCGTATAAAAAGCCAGGGGAATTCCCGACCGCCCTCTCGCTACGTGCGGAGGCTCGGGGGCTCTTCCTGCAACCTCGCCAAGGCCCAGCGATCTAGGATCGCGCGCGAAGGGCTCGGCAAACAACCCCTCCTTCCGAACGAAAAGGATGCGCGAGGGTCGTATAAAAAGCCAGGGGAACTCCTGACCGCCCTCTCGCTACGTGCGGAGGCTCGGGGGCTCTTCCTGCAACCTTGCCGAGGCCTAGCGACCTAGGATCGCGCGCGAAGGGCTCGGCAAACAACCCCTCCTTCCGAACGAAAAGGATGCGCGAGGGTTGTATAAAAAGCCAGGGGAATTCCCGACCGCCCTCTCGCTACGTGCGGAGGCTCGGGGGCTCTTCCTGCAACCTCGCCAAGGCCCAGCGATCTAGGATCGCGCGCGAAGGGCTCGGCAAACAACCCCTCCTTCCGAACGAAAAGGATGCGTGAGGGTCGTATAAAAAGCCAGGGGAACTCCTGACCGCCCTCTCGCTACGTGCGGAGGCTCGGGGGCTCTTCCTGCAACCCTGCCGAGACCCAGCGACCTAGGCTCACACGCAAAGGGCTCGGCAAGGGGAATTCCTGACCGCCCTCTCGCTACGTGCGGAGGCTCGGGGGCTCTTCCTGCAAGGTCGCATGAAATCTCACTCAACGAAGAATAAAGCCCCTAGAGGAATGAACCCACTCCTCCAGGGCCTCGGGGGCTACACCCGGCGGGTGCGCTCGCGCACACCCACCGGAATCACGAGTACAAAACTAACCCGACAAAAGCCACTGAGAAGCAAAGTCTTAAGAAAACCTCAGGGAGAGTACCTCGCACTCCCACCCGAGGTTCGGGGGCTACTGTCGGATACCTAAAAAAGGGGTACCCCAAGCAAAGACCGAAAAACCGAATCAACAGAACGCATATGGTCTTGGCTGAAATCTCCGACTCGCCCGAGACCCTCTCGCCGAGGCCCTCTCGCCGAGGCCCCCTCGCTGAGGCCCCCTTCGCCGAGGCCTAAGAGGAAGTACAGATTCTCCGACTCGCGCGAGGCAAGCTCGGCAGCAGCTCCGTGACCACCGCCCTTTGACCGAACTGCTCTGGCTGAACATCACGTCAAAGCGCTCAACCACTCCGATGAATGCACGACGGCACAGTACGGTGAAGTGACCGACTAGACGTCAGTCACGTCAACACCCTGCCACCCACGACGGGACTGAGCAGGGGTTACCAGCTACTATGCTGCCTAAACTCCTACACCAAGGACGAACACGACGTGGGGAGTCAGAACTGGGTTCCTGTGACCTCGGAATCAGCGGACCAACCGCTCCGCCATGCTCGAGACCCCCGATAGGTCTCGGATGAACTGACCGAGTTCTGCCTCGCCCGAGACCCCCGGCAGGGCCTCGGGCAAACTAGCCGTGCCCCGCCTCGCTCGAGGCCGGGCTTGTCCCGCAACCTCGTCGCCTCCGCCTCAAAAGTCGCTCTGGCAGGCTGTCGCATCCAATTAATGCGCCCGGCTGCACCCACTACGTAAGCCACGATCAGCAGTGCGCCGCGACAGGAGCGACGGGACAACGGTCAAATCACCTTTTTACCATCTCTTTCTGACAATGTAGGGTACCATACCCTGTAGATGCACGTCCCGCACTATTCCGCCAAAATCAAAGGTCGCCGAGACCCCCCGCATTTGCACTTGGGTCACCTCTCAAGCCTTGGCATGGCAGGCCTCGGCACGGTGGGCCTCGGCACGATGGGCCTCTGCACGGCCAGCTACAACAGCCATCAAGCCTCTGCTATCCACAAGTCAACGAATCCACAGGGGCACAACATGTTACTCTTGCAGTGGAGACCATACCGACTAGACATCTACGGGAACTCCCACGACGCCACGCTGCACCAGGGAGTAGTATACGTCATCAAACAGTAGCTTTCTCATGTACTTCTGGCCTCCTCCTTGCGGCTATAAAAGGAGGTAGCCGGTACCATTTCAAAGGAACACAGGAACAACCCATACGGGCAACGTGCCTCACTCTGTAACCTACATCTCTCTCCGTAGAGACCTGGGACGAACTCCCTCTCTCGTCTAGCTTGTAATCCCCTACTATGAGCACCCCGGTGCAAGGAATACAAGAACACCCACTCAGACTGGACGTAGGGCATCTATTGCCTGAACCAGTATAAACCTTGTGTCTCTTTGCATCACCATCCGGAATAGGGAGCACGCAGCACAAATTCACTCGTCGGTTGAGGACCCCCGGTTCCAAAACACCGACAATACAAATCAAGCTAGCACAAGTGGCTCTCATGATAATGAACAACATCAAGTGGCTAGTACATCATCTCAACCTAATGATCAAGCAAGTGCAAGCAATCAAGTTCCAATCCTCCAACCAACCAATGTTGCAAGGGATCATCCATTGGATACTATCATTGGTGATATTTCAAGAGGTGTGCAAACTAGATCAAGATTGGCTTCATTTTGTGAGCACTTCTCATTTGTGTCATCCATTGAACCAAAGAACATGGATGAATCATTGAAGGATGTTGATTGGGTGAATGCTATGCATGAAGAATTGAATAACTTCAGAAGAAATCAAGTATGGGAATTAGTAGAGAGACCAAAGGGACACAATGTGATTGGAACCAAATGGGTCTTTAGAAACAAGCAAGATCAAGATGAGATAGTAGTAAGGAACAAAGCAAGATTGGTAACACAAGGCTATACACAAGTTGAAGGTCTTGACTTTGGAGAAACATATGCCCCGGTTGCTAGATTGGAAGCAATTAGAATCTTGCTAGCCTATGCTTGTGCCCACAACATCAAACTCTATCAAATGGATGTCAAGAGTGCATTTCTCAATGGTTACATCAATGAAGAAGTATATGTTGAGCAACCTCCCGGTTTTGAAGATGACAAGAAGCCCAAGCATGTGTACAAGTTGAAGAAGGCATTGTATGGCTTGAAGCAAGCACCTAGAGCATGGTATGAGAGATTGAGGGACTTCCTACTCTCTAAAGGGTTCATTATGGGCAAGGTTGACACCACTTTTTTCATCTAGAAGATTGGAAAAGATTTATTTGTGTTGCAAATCTATGTTGACGACATCATATTTGGATCAACCAATCAAGACTTTTGTGAAGAGTTTGGAAAGATGATGGCTCATGAGTTTGAGATGTCCATGATCGGAGAGTTAAGTTACTTCCTTGGTCTTCAAATCAAGCAATTGAAGAATGGTACATTTGTGAGTCAAGACAAGGATATCAAGGACATGATCAAGAAGTTTGGTATGAGTGATAGTAAAGCCATTAGTACACCAATGGGAACAAATGGCAACTTGGATAGTGATGCAAGTGGCAATATGGTGGATCAAAAAGTGTATCGGTCTATGATTGGAAGACTACTCTATGTGACCGCATCGAGGCCGGATGTCATGTTTAGTGTATGCATGTGTGCAAGATTTCAAGCCTCACCAAGAGAAAGTCATTTGAAGGCTACAAAAAGAATATTGAGTTACTTGAAGCATACACAAAATGTTGGTTTATGGTATCCCAAAGGAGCAAAGTTTGAGCTAGTTGGTTACTCCGACTCGGATTATGCGGGATGCAAGGTTGAAAGAAAGAGCACCTCGGGCACATGTCAATTGTTGGGAAGATCACTTGTTTCATGGTCATTAAAGAAGCAAAATAGTGTTGCATTATCAACCGCCGAAGCCAAATACATATCCGCCGGTAGTTGTTGTGCACAAATACTTTGGATGAAGGCCACTTTGAATGATTTTGGAATCAAGTTCAAGAAAGTGCCATTGCTATGTGACAATGAGAGTGCAATCAAGTTGACCAACAATCCGGTTCAACATGCAAGAACAAAGCACATTTATGTTCGCCACCATTTCATAAGAGATCACCAACAAAAAGACAGTGGGGTTCGACCGGATTGATGGCAGCCATTATAAAGACAACAAATCAAACCTTTAAAATAAATAGATCTATTCACATTTAATAGGATCATGAAAACATACTGTAAGCGTTAAAGTGCGGGTGATCGGATGTTTAGCCAATGCAGGCATAGCAAACAGCCAAGATCATGCCTGGTCGAAAGCATGTCTACCAGTTAGCATACTCCAATCTAAAGTACTAACAGTGGGGATCGACCAGATCATTACATCCATAATAGCAAGCTATAGACTAGATTCAACTAACCAATAAACCTTCTCAAGATCAGACGTGCCTTAACTGCATACTATGCACGATCAAGAACAAAGCAGAACAACCGATAAAACATAGTCCATCGTTTAAAGTAAGAACCATCGCAATATGACAAGATAAATGAGAGACTAAAAGGATGTGAGGCCGATCTAGATCGATCTCAATCGGGCGGGTTGATATTGCTGAAACTAATGACAATAAGAACATTAGCAAAAATTGGTAACTTAATGAATCTACTAGAAGGATGCCACCCTTAGGTACAACCGATAACTTGACCTTAATCTAATTCAAGCAGTGGAGGTCGAACTTAACCGATGCAGCCGTACTTGAACTAGATAAGGATCGATAACGAGCTTATACTAGAGCTCGCAAGAGGTCGGCCGTACCGATGTAGCCTCATAAATATTAGTATAAGCCATGATGGTACTTACAGACAAGCCAGAGGTCAGCCGGACCGATGTAGCCCTACTTGTTGAAGAACTCGCCAAGACATACAGTACTCCTACTCCTAAGAGGTGGCGTAAAGCCGAAAAAATAATTGCTATTGATTGATTGGATGTTTTTTTACATTAACCGGGGTACAATTTTTATACCTGGAACCTAAGCATGAATCCTACTCAAGTACGACTCATTACAATCTTTCGTATAAGAGAAAACATTCCTAACTTAAGATAACTTGGACCCTAATATTTCCCTTTTTGTAGAGTCCGACATGTCTTTCCTAACGCCAATCATATCTCATTGACGTTATCTGCTGATCTCATTCGAAGAGAGCCGATCCTAGAGCCGCATCTGAATCAGCTGATATCGATCCTCATGCAATCGATTCCTTGATGACACAATCTTGGAAGCTTCGAGTTCCCGCGTTCTTCTTCCCAAATTTTGGTGTAAACACATGCCCCCCAATTTTGGGATAAAAATGATTTTATTCCAAAATTCCTATTTACCTGTTCACCATGTCGTAATTGTTTATTCCGAGACATATGTGTGACTCCTGACTTCTCAGTCCAAGTTTTATATAATATCCCAACAATATCATTTCCAACTCACTCGGCCCATTCGCTTTCCCCTTCTTTCTCGAGCAAATCTTAACAGCCGACGTCGCCATCGCCAAGGCCTCAACCTTAGCAAATCCTCTACCCTATCAAGCTGTTATTCAAGTAACCTTCCTCAGATTTAGATCTATTTTGGCTGCAATGGCGACCAGCGACCATGTCCCTAAGGTATTCTTTCAAGTTCCCATTTTCCAAGTATCAGCCGTTACCCTGCATTTCCTTTCTTCTCAAATTTATTTTATCTGGTTTCTAGGAAATGAGGAATGAAATTTTGATTCCATCGGCTGTTGCTCCCAATGTCTATTTTCTTGGGCCTATGGGTGACCCTGATCCATCTGACTTTATCCATCAAGAAACCAACCGAATCCCCTTCAAATAATCTATAGTGGATTTGTCCTCCTGGAACACCAAAACTCCCTTCAAAAACTAGCCCAAAATGCCTAGGGGATGGAGAGATTGGTTTCGCAGGGTATCGGGGGAAAAGACTGGAGATTGGGAGATTTATGACTTGAATCAATGCTTGACACTATCGTTGTCTAGAATGGAGTGGAATGATTCACTCCTGATTTCTGCATCTTATTTCTGATCTAACACCCTAAATGCTTTCGGTTTTGGTCAAGGCCCAATGAGCAACACTTTGGCTGATGTTTATATGTTGACCGGCCTTAGAATAACAGGATCAATGCAACCTTATGACTTCTTAAGTGCTGGATCCAAGAAATTAGCCAAAATATCAGACTGCACAGGATGAGCAAGCTACATTCAGAACCATATTGGAGACGGATCAACTGTTAGCGAAAGAGAACATGTGGCTTTTCTGAACATGTGGTTAGAAAGATTCATCTTTTGTGGGTCATCTTGTAGTCCAACTTACAATCATAAACTCATGGCAGAGCATCTGGCAGTAGGCGTTGAGATTCCTCTTGGAAAGTGTCTGTTGGGATCAGCTTACCATTTGATGCATCAAGTGGCCGCTCAGCTGCTAAAGAATGAAGCAATGCATACCATCAGCGGCCCTTGGTGGCTAATACAAATGTGGTTAAACTTGTATATGCATAAGATTGTAAAGCCAAATCTCCAGAATTTGAGCTTTCCCTCCTCCAACTTTGATGAGGAATATAGAGGCGAAGAAGGAAGAACCCGTCAGTGCATGAACTATGGTGAAGCTATATCGACCGTAACAATTGTTGTCGATATTGGCCATCTCTTCAAGAAGTTTTATAGAGGGTTTGATGCAGATGTTCTGACTTGGCTACCCTATGATGAGGATGAGAACAATGAGTTGGGCTTCCCATTCAAATTTTGATTTGAATCAGGCTACTCAGACGAAACGGCAGCTGTAATCTTCGATTCCTTCATCAAACCTTGCATTCTTCTAGGCGAATTTCATCATGGATGCGGCAAAATGTCTACAGGTTCCTTCCTTCCAGGAACCTTCCAACCTATGAGTTTTACAACCCTTCTTTTGTAGCTCGTCAGTTTAGTCTTGATCAACTGCCCCCTAGGCTATTTTTCAAAGATATATTGAAACTGAGAGAAGGCATTAGTGAGGCAATGGAAGCTTCTAGAGTGTTTCTGTTAGGATTAGATCTTTCTTCCCTCTATCTGCATGAATGGACTAGATCTTCTTTCACTTTCCATTTATATGATCTCTGGTGGAAAGAATGGCACTCCCACCACTTCTATGGGTCAGTCCATCCTAGATGCATAGCTCTGGATGGAGATATCACTTCTGAAAGCGATGTAACCTACCATTCCTTTTTTAGGAAAATTATTTGATAAATTCCCCTGTCAACTGTTCTAATAGACTTTTTTTCAGGACACTGAATCTGATCCCCCAAGCATGGACAGGAAGGGGCATCCTATAGATTATTATCCACCATGCCTAGTCTCAAGAATGGGATCAACTGCACCCACATTGAAGAAACTGATGAAAACCAAAGCTGCCTCTACAATTGTAACATATCAATCTTCAAAACGCAAGGCAGCCCAAGGGACAACCCAGAAAACCATAACTGGGAAAAGACTTCACAGAACAAGACCATCAACAGCTCAGGTAAAATAATTCATCCTTTCCTCAAAATGATATTCAACTTCTAACCCCTTTCTTCACAGTTATCAACCATTGTATCCCAATCTGCTTTGGGTGCGGAATTGTTGTCCCAGACGTTTAAACCAGCATCGAATAAACCTTCATCGGTTGATCCTCAAAAGGAGTCGATTTCAGTTCAACCAAACAATGTTTCTTAGACTGTAGAAGATGAGAACCCTTCCACTTCAATCCCTGATGTTGCCAAGGTATCTACTCAAAATTCTTAATTCTTATTCAATTTCTACCCTTCTCTAACCATTTATCACGCCAGATACTCCTCGAGGAAATGTTTACGCAAGAGCAGGGGTCTGACAGTCTACCCATTGAAAATGATCCTGTTGTTGTTGACACCCAGACTGTCGAACCTCTAGTCCTGCAAACAATTGATGGTAAGAAAGTCATATGTCTATTTTATCCTTTTGCAACAAGCATGAATTGAAAAATCTTCCTTGATGTTTGTAGATACCAATGTTGAAAGTTCAGAGCCGATTCAACCAGATACCATTAGTGCATCATCAACCATTACTTCTTCTCAGATAGAAGCTATCCTAGGAAAGATACCGTATTTGCTTCACCATTTATCTTATCATCAACTGATTCAATTCTCCTAACAATATTTTCTTATATATAGGTACTTAATTCTCCAGCTCTGAGCTACTCTTTCAATCTTGAAGAGTATATAGATGAAGACGAAGTTAGCTCATCAGCCACCTCTTCCAAAGAAGTTTTATCAGAAGAGACCAGGAATCGACTAAGGGACATATTGCCAATGCTTGAGAAGGATATAGCCGATTTGGTCCAAGATGTAGATTCAATGCAAAGAGTCTTCTTAGCCATTAAGGATAATTTATCCCCAGATCTCATCAAAGTCTTGTCACCTTTATCCATCATTAAAGATCAAGCCCCAAAGGTAAAAAAGGCTCTGAGGAATATGTCTAATCATGAAGCTTTATTGGCCAAGAAGAACTCCAACAGATAAGAGGCCAAAGAGCTGGCACAACTGATCGATAATTTGAAGAACTCCCCTCTCAGGGTCGAGCCAGAGCAGAACCAACTAGAAACCAAGCGTGCAGAACTTGAGAAGGACTGGAGAACATGAAGGCTGCCATCGATCATCATAATCCAATCTGGCTCAAATACCCAATGCCATTAAGCAGAAGAAACATGAACTGCTAACCAAGGTCAGAGAAGGCAAGGCCATCTGCAGCAGCCTTGAGAATATTCCTGGATCAGCCAAAGAAGACAAGCAACAAATCACAGAAGTCAATGCTATCTGGTTAAAAGCATTGAAAGCAATTCAAGATGTTCTAAACTTGTAATCTGCATACCAACATGTATTTTGTGTGGAACCAATGATAACCATATTTTCTGTTGATCTATTGTCTTTCTTGTCTCGGCTAAAGAGCCGATTTGAAAATAGCCAATTCCAGACCTCTAACCTTACTCCAATTAAATCTGAAAACATGGCCTTCATTGAGAAAACTCCTCAATCTTCCATCCTCAGTTATCAACGCCGCACTCTCTTCGACTTTAGTGGGACGACACTTTGCCTTCTATTAATTGTGGTTGCCTTTTGCACATCCTAAGATATCTACTACCTCGCTTCGTGGCTATAAAAACAAGCCGAGGGCTATGGCCTCAAACACATCTATACTTGCAACTGCTTCTGTTCTCTGCACTTCTCCACCTTCACAAACCCTATAGCAGTTTTCTTCCTCCTTTTTCATAGAGCCAACCAAACCCTATGGCTGGCAAGGATAGCCGGGGCAAGCGTGCGGCAGAGGAGGTTCTGGAGGAGAACCTACCGATGAGCCAATGGCTCCGTCGTATGAGGTAAGATTGATATCTTCTGCTCATGGCAATGAACTTTTCTAACTTGTTTATAGGTTCGTCTTAAATGATAGCCTTCGTCAACTTCCTTCCTGGGCCGACGAGCCCTCCAATGTTGCATCTGATGCCGCCTCCATGCCAGACTCGTTGTCAGACTCCTCCGACTCCTACAACGGCGACGACGCACGGTGTTTCCTCTTGGAGTGAAGGGCAGCCTAGGACCGTTATTCTGAGGCAACTCGGGAGAACGGTCAGCTTGAGATTCATCTTGGGGCTTCTCAAGCCGCCCTCCTTACCATCGAGGAAGAGGACAACGCTGCTCGGGCACGGCTGGCCGAATTTGACGCCATGGTGGCGGGTAAGTTGAACTCCAAGAAAACTCTTCTTCTAATTTCCACTATCTTTATCTTGATAGCTCCTTTGTTTCTATGATCGCCAGCCCTGACGGTGCAGTTGGAGTCCCTCCGACTGGCGGTGAACGTGGCTACGGTGGCTATCAATGCTCGGGACCCCCTTATCAACGCCCGCCTCCACAATGTCTTGGCCCGTGTCCAGGAGATCGCCCTTCATGGCATCTGTCATGGCGCATTGGTGGCACTGGCCGTGGCGTAGGTCCAGATCGGGTACGAGCTCCATACCATGGAGACCGGTTTTCCAATGGGCGACGGCCCCAAGGAGCATGAGGAGTTGATCGAGGACATCATTGATGCAGCGGAGGCCATCATGGACATCACATCCGCTCAGGATGTGATAAACAATATCTTTGATTAGTTTGTATTTAGGGCAAACTAATCAATGAATAAAATCTTCTATTTTTCTATGATTGTATCTCAGTGTACTTTCTGCAATGTCTTTGTATACATCATGATTGTCTCTATGTTTGTTTTTGCTCTATAGACGACACATCTCGTATCGGCTTTTCCCCCTTTTGGGGTCATTTTGAGCTAAAGGCGATACCCTTTTGGTACCGGCTATTAGAGCTGATGACGAAACAAATCGGCTATCAAGTATCGATCCAAATGCTAGGATAATATTCCTTCAGACATTTTCCATTGATCGCTTCTTGATAGGTTGCACCAGAACTCTTTAGACCAAAGATCAAACAATCAATCGATCTAGGCCAGGCATCTCATTGTATTCCTAAGCAAAACAATCTTTAAATTCCTTTAATAAATCTACCAACTCTTGCTTATACTAAGGATCCAACTTAGCATTCACATATGTCGGTCTAGGCCTATCTCCAGGACCAATGTCTATCTCCTCTAATTCATCGGCCGACTTGAAGCCATGCCCTGGTTTACCACCTGTACCATTTATTGGATTATCCATTAAAACAAACTCTCAGAGCCGATTGCTTGGATTAGCTATTGGCTTTCATCATTGATCTTAATGAAGCCTCCTTCCCATAGCTTGCTAGAAAAACACTCGAAGTCTTCTAGTTCCCAATATATTGGATTAATTATTGTGATACTTATAGAATCATCAGTGTGAACCAGCTCAACATCATCTCCATGCCACTGAATCAAGCACTAATGCATAGTCGATGGTACACAACAATTTGCATGAATCCAATCATGACCAAGGAGTAAACTATATGAACCCTTTCCATCAATGACAAAGAATGTAGTGAGCAAAGTTTTACTTCTGATTGTTAATTCGACGTTCATTGCCCCTTGGTCTTGGATGCATTACCCCCAAAATCCTTACGCATCATGTCAGTCTCAATCAAAAATCCTGGTCCCTTGCTAAGCTTGCGAAAAGTAGTATAAGGCATAAGATTAACAGAAGCACCTCCGTCTACCAATATTTTGCTCATCGGCTTCCCATCAACAAAACCATTTACATACAAAGCCTTTAAGTGCCGGTGCTTGACTAGCTTATCAAATATAGCTTGTTGTATCACTGTCCACTTGGCAACTATCTCCTCATATTCCGATTCGTCAAAATCTGAATAGACTTCTTGATCCGCTGGAGCTCTAAAATCTGATGGCAATAGAAAAACCATTTAAATATTAGCCGATGGTTGACCCTTATCGGTTGTTTGTTTAGCACACCACATTTCAGGTCTACCAAATGCGTGAGCCTATTCTAGCTCTCTGTTCCTTAGGCGTTGCACCCATCTTTTTTGGCTTCTTGTCAAACCTCCTGGACACCATTGCCCTTTCTGCCAAACATATTCTTCCTCATTATCTTCTTCATAATCAGCCTAGTTTTGATCAACAACTCGCTTCCTAAGCCAATCATGAACACTTCTATTTTTTAAGCGCCAATCCATATTATTATGATGATACTCATCTCGAGCATGGATAGACCGGCAGTTGGCTTGAGATTGCCTAAACTCCCAATATTGCTCACTGCACTCTGGGCAATCATTTCTAATAGGCAATTTCAAACCTTCGTTCCAACAATGTCTGAAGAAAGGACAATTCCAATGTGATTCAGCTTGCTTTCTTTCATACCTCTCTTTCTCCTGTTGATGTTGGTATTCTATTTCTTCTAACCAATGTTGATAATCCTTTTCCTTCTGTCATTGCCATTTATTCAATAAAATTCGAGATGTGACATGCGGCCTTATTGCCCCATCCCTTGACGTCTGTCCTTGCTCGTATCGGCTCTTCTGTTGGTCACAACACCATTTAATCTCTCTATATTCATCAGCCGATATTTGCATCTTCAGGTCGCTGGTTTCGGCTTCTTTGGCCCTAGTTGATGTTAGGACTTTAGTCTTCCCTTTGAGCAACCTAGCATCAACCATGTTTTGATCTCTTGGGAAAGGATTATCATCAACTTTCATCTTCTAAGGTGTATCAAATTTGAGCTTCCCTTGCTGAATAGCCCTTTGTATTTGTTGCCGGAAAATTCTGCACTCATTAGTAGAATGAGAAGTAGCGTTATGAAATTTGTAGAACTTCTTATTCTTTAATTGATCAGGAGTTAACATGACATGATTGGCGGGCAACTTGATTTGTCCCCTCTCAAGCAAGAAATCGAAGAGCTTGTCTGATTTTGTGACGTCGAAATCATATCTCTCTTCAACTCCTTTTCCCCTAGGATTTGGCACCATTACTGTGTCCTTACCCAAATTCCATTCGGCCATAGTAATCTCTTCTTCTTCGTCATCCTCATCGCCGTAACTAACTGAATATGGATTATAGGCTTCGACAATTGTGGCACTCTTCTAGAATCGGGCATCTCTGTGCATATTCTAGAATTGGCTATTGAGCGCTGCTACTCGTTGAGCGAACTGACCTAAATTGTCAAACTCTTGCCCCAGTAGCTTCTCTCTCTATGTTGGCAACATTCCTTGAACAGCTAAAGCAGCTAGCTGATCATTAGTTAGATTCAATGAGAAGCAGAAATTTCTGGTCTCGGAACCTCTGAAGAAACTAGGCACCCGATTCATTAGTTCTTTGCCTTATGGTCATCAAATCTGTAATTTTGTTTTCTCATGTCCCAGTATTAAAATATGTATGAAACTTCTTCTCTAGGTTTGACCAATTGGCAATGGAATTAACTAGCAGCGATGAAAACCAAGTGAAGGTTGGTCCTGACAGGGACAAGGAGAAGAAACAAACTCGGTGAGCCTCTTCTATGGATGCTTCACCCAACTATGTAAGATATCGACTGACATGTTCTATTGTGCTTGTGCTATCTTAGCCAGTGAACTTAGCAAACTTTGGGAGCCTGTAATTTGTAGGAAGAGTGACAAAATCATACCATTCTGGATATGGGCGTTTGTACGAAAGGGTCTGCCATTTTGGCTTCAAACTGAACTGATTCTTCATCATCTCGGTCACTCTGAGCAACAACTCATCAGCACTTGAATCTAGATTTCTCTACAATTATTGACCCATCTGCGGATTAAAATTTCGGTGTCACACCCCAAAATTTCTAATTTTGGGTTGTGCATAGAAAACACTAATTAAAATAAATGTTTTGATATTTGGATAAAATTTACCAATCTTAGTTTGAACTAGCGTAAATTTAGTTATAGGAAAAATGTGAATTTTCAAACTTTTTCAAATTAATTTGACGGGCTATTGCTTGATGTGATGCTTGGTTGTTGATTTATTTCATGTTGTGAGAAAAGATTTTAAAAATGCGTTTAGTAAGTCGATCTTCTTTCTCCAGCAATTCTTAGTCTTTCTCACCGATCAAATTCCTTGTTTTCCAACTTAATATTTGCTTGAGAAGTATCCTAAAATATTTTCCATGAAATCCAAATCACTCCTTCCTGCTCACTATTCATCAACCTATCTCCATGGATACCTCGGGAATTTCTTCGGCTTTTTCCGGAACTTGTTCCCACTTGTTTGTGAGCATAATCTAATTTTTAAATGCTCCAAAATATTTTTTCATGAGCTCCAAATACTTTATTTGAGTTCATCTTGTTCTAAAATATCTCTGAGAATTTTCCCTGAATTTTCGAAGCCTTCGGAGTATTTTTCGTGGCTTAAAATTTAATTCTGGACTTTTCTAGAATTATTTTATCCATGAAATTAATTAATTCCGAAAATAATAAAATATCTCAGATTTCCTCATGTCCAAAGGCCCATGTCTTTATTTACTAATGGGCTTTAATAATTAATTAGGCCTATTAGTAAAGGTGGAGGGTGCAACATCAATTAGTACCATATTACTAGTTGATGTAGATGTGGGGAGTTCTCCGCCCTATATATATGTACCAACCCCTTAGACTAAGCACACCAAAACTACCGTATGAGGAGCCCCTAGTTTCGGAAATCCTTCGTGTAGTAAATTGATATTTCAACTCTCCTTGTCATGCCATCATCGGCCAACTCCGGCGAGCTTTTCCGGCCATCTTCGTCCTCATCTCCGGATCCAGGAAAAAGATGAGGTGAGTTACAAGTTCGCCATGAGTTAATTACAGTTCTGCCATCGATCTTTTTATCCCCGCCGTTTCTTCGTTTTAAGTCCGATTCGAGTCGTTCCGGTTGCGTTGGTTTCGTAACGTCGAGCTCTACGCAGTAGTACCGATGTTTTTCATGTTACTTGTTTTTCCATATATAGTTATATATTAATTTGATTAATGTTATTGTAATTGGTTTTATAATAATTAAAAGAAACATAGGACAGTAACGATCATTTATGAGTAATTGTTAATTTGATTACTAGCAATATAAATATGTTTTAAACTCTATTTGGTTAGTTTAAGCACTTTCTTATATACAAAAAATCGAATTAGATGCTCACATGCTTTCCTCTTTATATGCTATTAAAAGTTTGAATGGAATAAATAATACACACATGTTTACAATTAAAATATGAATAGTTTAGCTTGTTTTATAATTCTATATATATTTGACTAATCTGAATTAATTTGTTCCACCTGTTTTTTCCTTAATTAAAATATAAATCAAGCTTGTAGGTTTCTCTTTAATAATATAAAGCTCCCGGTAGTCGTTTCCAGAGCGCTCGTGGTCGTAGTAACGAGTTCTCGTTTAGTACGATGTTTTCTCTTGTGTGGTGTGTTGTCTTAGTCTACTTTGTTTCTTGTATGTTTGCCTATGTGTGGTGCTTGCTACGAGTAGAACAAGAATCGTCTGTGAGCGCTGAAGACCAGAAGTTGCCGAATGGAAGATAGAGTGAAGCTTCTTGAAGCAAGATGCTTTGGGTGTAAAGCAAGTTTAAGGCAAGTATAGCATGGGATCATCCTTGATGTCCTATTCACTTTAACCACTAAATTTCATATGCATGTGTCCACCTTGATACCCTTTATAGGATTCCCTAGAAATTGTTTACTGAATACCTTGAAACCTCGGGATATATGCATTTGGGTATTACTTTTGCTAGCGCTTAACATTGACCATGATCTTGATACTTGATTAATAATTGAGCTATAAACTATAAAAGATGACTTGTTAGGAACAATAGGAGGGTTAAATTCCCTCTCCACAAGGTCTCATTTGTAAGTGATCGTCCGGGACTTACAGTACAGCTGTGAGGGCTATATGGGTCTGGCTTTAGTTCAGTATGAGGTCTTTTTCTAGTCGGCTTAGAGGATACTGCGAGTTGGGTATAGGACAGCCTCTGTCCTATTGAGCCTAGCTATGGAAGTGGCCTTTTATTTTTTTTTGGAAGGGGGTTCCTATATCCGATGACCCTGCGGCCCTTCCCGGTTAGACGGAACCTTTGAAAGGCTTCATAGTGAACCCTACCGGCCTTCCTTGGTAGAGGGTTAAGAGGCTCGCGACCTCGGGCAAAAGGGCAATTCATGACTCACAGTGAAAGTGTACACCTCTGCGCAGAGTTTAATAAACTGATATATCAGTCGTGCTCACGGTCACGAGCGGCCATGGGATTCTTACGCCAAAGATGAGCACTTGTTTAATTATGCTTAACTGAGTTGTTTTGAGCTATTTATTATTCATGTTTATTGATCATGTGTTAAGGTAATATTGTGCTACCTTGTTACTAATTAATACTAAATATGACTATCTACTTAAAAGCTAAATGCAGTTTAACCAGTGTCAACCTTTTGAGCCTCATAAACCCCGTGTTATATTTGCTGAGTTCGATATGGACTCACCCTTGCAATTTCCCCCACACCTCTGGCCGAATAACAGTTTGTCAGAGACTTGAGAAGTTAGGCTTGTGATCAACCAGTCAGTTGGATCCAGTGGAGTGAAGTCTGCACCCGGAGATCAGAGTTGTCTATCCGTTGATTGCTTTCTAAGGTTATCTCTTTTGCTAAGTTCGCTATATATTAAGCATTGTGAATTGATACTGCCCCTTCATTTGTAGCTATATGTGAGATTTGATTTCCAGGGCTCACATATGGTGTGCATTCGGCTTTGTCCTTAAAATCGGGTGTTACAAGTGGTATCAGCTCAATGCTGACTGTAGGACGCAAGCCTAGTTAGCACCGGTCGATTTGCAAAGCTTATTTTGCTATCAAACTATTTTTCTAGCTCCTTGATCATTGATTTGCTATTTCTCATCCTTGTCTTATTGTCTCCTCCTTGATAGCTTCCTTTGAGCTATTAACTTCTTAACTCTTTGAACTTTTATTTATGTTGTTTTGCTAAAAGTTTTTGACCCTGCCTTGTTCAAATCTCGATGGCCTTTCATCATCTATCTACCCTTTAGGATGCCCACCATAATTGAAGAAGTACGAGTAGTCTCGGTGATGTGCTGCGTGTTTGTTTTGCTTGTTGTGTTGTTTGTGAGTCGTCTCTCTTTTTGAGTCCCGAAGAAGGCCCTGAAGATGAAGTTTCAAAGCTTTGCAAGGTCTTGTTAAGTGGGGTAGCGTCTCCTGCCAACAACAACAAGTTCTGAGTATCTCAAGTGACAAGGCATGAATAATTGAAGATTAAACTTTATCTTTCTTGATATCTTTTGGCTATCCTCAATCTATGTCATATATCACACCAATCTCAGATCAATAGAGCATGAAGACTCGAAGATTAGTCTTATCTATCTCTCTAGTCCTTAAATCTTGTCTCTAACGTATCCAGTCTTCCGGAGCAGTTTGTCTTTCTCAGCTTATATCTCTGTTTTTGGGAGCCCAAAAATCATGGAAAAATTCTGGACAACAGTAGACTTTAATATCTTTCTCTGGCCGGAAGAATCACTCTCATAGCTATTATATATTTGGAGTTATGAAAATCACAAGATGATGCATCTGTGCTGTCAGAAATTTGGAGCAGTCTGTGGTATCCTGGTCATAACGCGATTTTGGTTCTTGCAAAGTATATGAAATTTTTCTGGGAATAACTAGACTTCCGTATCTTTCATATGCCTCTGGAATCACTATTATAGCTGTTTTCTTTTGGGAGATATAATCATCTCAATTGGAAGTTTCTGCGCAGTCTGAATCCTGGAACAGTTTCTGTTGTGCATTGTTTTCGACCAAGTTAACTACAGAATCTGGAAAAGTGTTCTATAAGAAATCTGTATAGGACTTGATAAGCTTTCCAACGGTGTAAAGTACGACATTATTGGATTTTTAGAACAGGAGTTATAGCTGTTTTTTTCTGGACTGCCGTTTTTCATCTCGCGAGAAAATTTCAGATTACTTGATTTTACCCCGACACAGAAGTTCTTTGGAGTGACAGGAGGACATGGTGATAATTATCTCACTTAGAAAAAGATGCAAGCTAACCTTTGGTGCGCCTAGTTGATCTTTTCTTAAGGAGGGTAGCCAAGATAAAGAAGTTAAAAGACGAAGGTTTCATGCATTCAAGCATTTTCACTTGGAACTCGGGTATTCATGAGGATTGGTCTTTACTTTGAGCTATCATCCTTTTGGTGTTCAGGCTTGAACTCAATAACTATCTCTATCCATCTTGTTATCGCTTGTGTATCCCCGATCCTTGTTCTTACATCTCATAAATCGCCAATCAAAGGAGTGTGGAGGCATGAAGATCCGTCCTATCTTTCTCTCTAGTCTCTTCGAATCTCGGGACGAGATTCCTGTTAAGTGGGGTAGAATTGTCACACCCCAAAATTTCTAATTTTGGGTTGTGCATAGAAAACACTAATTAAAATAAATGTTTTGAAATTTGGATAAAATTTACCAATCTTAGTTTGAACTAGCGTAAATTTAGTTATAGGAAAAAATGTGAATTTTCAAACTTTTCCAAATTAATTTGACGGGCTATTGCTTGATGTGATGCTTGGTTGTTGATTTATTTCATGTTGTGAGAAAAGATTTTAAAAATGCGTTTAGTACGTCGATCTTCTTTCTCCAGCAATTCTTAGTCTTTCTCACCGATCAAATTCCTTGTTTTCCATCTTAATATTTGCTTGAGAAGTATCCTAAAATATTTTCCATGAAATCCAAATCACTCCTTCCTGCTCACTATTCATCAACCTATCTCCATGGATACCTCGGGAATTTCTTTGGCTTTTTCCGGAACTTGTTCCCACTTGTTTGTGAGCATAATCTAATTTTTAAATGCTCCAAAATATCTTTTCATGAGTTCCAAATACTTTATTTGAGTTCGTCTTGTTCTAAAATATCTCTGAGAATTTTCCCTGAATTTTCGAAGCCTTCGGAGTATTTTTCGTGGCTTAAAATTTAATTCTAGACTTTTCTAGAATTATTTTATCCATGAAATTAATTAATTCCGAAAATAACAAAATATCTCAGATTTCCTCATGCCCAAAGGCCCATGTCTTTATTTACTAATGGACTTTAATAATTAATTAGGCTTATTAGTAAAGGTGGAGGGTGCAACATCAATTAGTACCATATTGCTAGTTGATGTAGATGTGGGGAGTTCTCCGCCCTATATATATACCAACCCCTTAGACTAAGCACACCAAAACTACTGTATGAGGAGCCCCTAGTTTGGGAAATCCTTCGTGTAGTAAATTGATATTTCAACTCTCCTTGTCATGCCATCATCGGCCAACTCCGGCGAGCTTTTCTGGCCATCTTCGTCCTCGTCTCCGGATCCAGGAAAAAGATGAGGTGAGTTACAAGTTCGCCATGAGTTAATTACAGTTCTGCCATCGATCTTTTAATCCCCGCCGTTTCTTCGTTTTAAGTCCGATTCGAGTCGTTCCGGTTGCGTTGGTTTCGTAATGTCGAGCTCTACGCAGTAGTACTGATGTTTTTCATGTTACTTGTTTTTCCATATATAGTTATATATTAATTTGATTAATGTTATTGTAATTGGTTTTATAATAATTAAAAGAAACATAGGACAGTAACGATCATTTATGAGTAATTGTTAATTTGATTACTAGCAATATAAATATGTTTTAAACTCTATTTGGTTAGTTTAAGCACTTTATATACAAAAAATCGAATTAGATGCTCACATGCTTTCCTCTTTATATGCTATTAAAAGTTTGAATGGAATAAATAATACACACATGTTTAGAATTAAAATATGAATAGTTTAGCTTGTTTTATAATTCTATATATATTTGACTAATCTGAATTAATTTGTTCCACCTGTTTTTCCCTTAATTAAAATATAAATCAAGCTTGTAGGTTTCTCTTTAATAATATAAAGCTCCCGGTAGTCGTTTCCAAAGCGCTCGCGGTCGTAGTAACGAGTTCTCGTTTAGTACGATGTTTTCTCTTGTGTGGTGTGTTGTCTTAGTCTGCTTTGTTTCTTGTATGTTTGCCTATGTGTGGTGCTTGCTACGAGTAGAACAAGAATCGTCTGTGAGCGCTGAAGACCAGAAGTTGCCGAATGGAAGATAGAGTGAAGCTTCTTGAAGCAAGATGCTTTGGGTGTAAAGCAAGTTTAAGGCAAGTATAGCATGGGATCATCCTTGATGTCCTATTCACTTTAACCACTAAATTTCATATGCATGTGTCCACCTTGATACCCTTTATAGGATTCCCTAGAAATTGTTTACTGAATACCTTGAAACCTCGGGATATATGCATTTGGGTACTACTTTTGCTAGCGCTTAACATTGACCATGATCTTGATACTTGATTAATAATTGAGCTATAAACTATAAAAGATGACTTGTTAGGAACAGTAGGAGGGTTAAATTCCCTCTCCACAAGGTCTCATTTGTAAGTGATCGTCCGGGACTTACAGTACAGCTATGAGGGCTATATGGCTCTGGCTTTAGTGCAGTATGAGGTCTTTTTCTAGCCGGCTTAGAGGATACTGCGACTTGGGTATAGGACAGCCTCTGTCCTATTGAGCCTAGCTATGGAAGTGGCCTTTTATTTTTTTGGAAGGGGGGTTCCTATATCCGATGACCCTATGGCCCTTCCCGGTTAGACGGAACCTTTGAAAGGCTTCATAGTGAACCCTGCCGGCCTTCCTTGGTAGAGGGTTAAGAGGCTCGCGACCTCGGGCGAAAGGGCAATTCACGACTCACAGTGAAAGTGTACACCTCTGCGCAGAGTTTAATAAACTGATATATCAGTCGTGCTCACGGTCACGAGCGGCCATGGGATTCTTACGCCAAAGATGAGCACTTGTTTAATTATGCTTAACTGAGTTGTTTTGAGCTATTTATTATTCATGTTTATTGATCATGTGTTAAGGGAATATTGTGCTACCTTGTTACTAATTAATACTAAATATGACTATCTACTTAAAAGCTAAATGCAGTTTAACCAGTGTCAGCCTTTTGAGCCTCATAAACCCCGTGTTATATTTGCTGAGTTCGATATGGACTCACCCTTGCAATTTCCCCCACACCTCTGGCCGAATAACAGTTTGTCAGAGACTTGAGAAGTTAGGCTTGTGATCAACCAGTCAGTTGGATCCAGTGGAGTGAAGTCTGCACCCGGAGATCAGAGTTGTCTATCCATTGATTGCTTTCTAAGGTTATCTCTTTTGCTAAGTTCGCTATATATTAAGCATTGTGAATTGATACTGCCCCTTCATTTGTAACTATATGTGAGATTTGATTTCCAGGGCTCACATATGGTGTGCATTCGGCTTTGTCCTTAAAACCGGGTGTTACATTCAGGTACCTTGATATCCTAGATTTGGAATCATGTGAAGGGTATTGTAATCTGTTCCATAATGATATCCTTGTAGAATTTCTATCTGTTGGGTCCTTTGCTGATTTGTTGCTTAAAGTCTCTGGTTGTAGATGTTGGGATCTGTATCTCTATGAATCCTTTGAACTGATGGCGCTATTTTTTGAGCCAACGACGGTATTTGGCCTGATGTGCCAAAATTAACCATTTGATTTTGCACTTACCCCGTCGGCTGTTGCACATACTGCACTGATGATCCAAGATTATTTTGTATTTGATTAGTAGTGGCACCTTGAACTTGTTTACAACACCTACGAAAAAATGCATATCGTCAGCTTCTCTGTATCTGACTGCCCATGCATCAAAACTCTTGGTAGTGGATATTTCTGAACAATTTTATTATCACGTGTCTTGGTGTAGGACAACAAACACTTGTTCTAAAAATCTTCTATAGCTTTACTGATGACATCTTTATCCTCATTAGGTAGGTCTTCATAAGGCACCATAAGAATGCCACTATTGTTGTAAGTTGCCATGATGATTGTGGGGTCCCACCGGGCGTGCTAGAACACGTGTCGGCGCAAAAACGTCGACACGCAGCAAGCTGGAAGGATCTGCTTGGGATGAGCCCGGAGATCCGCTTGTCTTCAACGCAGGACCAGTCGATCCTACGAATTTCTCCCGAGGGCGTGCCCATCAATTTGACCTGCAATTGACAAGGAGAGAAAGTTTATCAGTAATTTAAGGTGGAACATGCCGGTTTTGCCCAGACAGTTCCAAGTGTGCCGCTTCGGGAGTAGCTAGACGGGAGAATTGACTAAATAGCCGATACGAGAAGAAATCAACTATTAAGGACTATATAAAGCTCGTGGGTTGTGATTGATTTTACAATAAAGAACACAATGCACCCAAATATAAGTAACATCATCAGCTAGATAAATATAACCAGTTGTTTACACCAAAATTTGGGAAGAAGGATTGTAGGAACTCGAAAGCTCCCAAGATCATGTCATCGAAGAATCGATTACATAAAGGTCGGTATCAGCTGATTCGAATGCAGCACTTGAATCGGCTCTCTTCAGATAGCACCAGCAGATGACGATGAAAGCTATGGTTGGTGTCAGGAAAAACATGTTGGACTCTACAAAAAGGCAAAGATTAGGGTCCAAGTTATCTTAAATTAGGAATGTTTTCTCTTATACCAAAGATTGTAATGAGTCGTGTTTAAGTAGGATTCATGTTTAGGCTCCAGGTATAAATATTGGACCCCAGCTATTCTAAAGGACACACATCAATCAAATACAAGTCATTTACTTTTTCGGCTCCGGCCAACCCTTAGGAGTAGGAGTAGAGTAGATCTCGGCGAGTTCTTCAACGAGCAGGGCTGCATCGGTCCGGCCGACCTCCAGCTTGTCTATAAGTACCGTCATGGCTTATACCTCTGTTTGTATGGCTGTATCGATCTGGTCGAGCTCCACTACAACTCTAGTATAAGCTAGTTATCGACTCTTATCTAGTTCAAGTACGGCTGCATCGATCCGGTCGACCTCCACCGCTTGAATTAGATTAAGGTCAAGTTATCGGCTCTAAATAAGAGTGGCAATCTTTAGTAGATTCATTAAGTTATCGATCTTGCTGATGTTTTCATTGTCATTAGTTTGCAGCAACATCAATCTGCCCGGTCGAGATCGATTTAGATTGGCCTCATATCTTTTGGGTCCGTCGTTCATTTTGTTACAACACGATATTGTTTACCTTGAGCGACGATTTATGTTTCATCGGTTGTTTTTACTTCGATCTTGATCGGGCATAGTACGTGGTTAAGGCATGAATAATTTTGAAGAGGTTTGCTGGCTAGTTAAATCTAGTTTATAGTTCACCATTATGGCTGTAACGATTCGGTTGATCCCCACTGATGGCACTATAGATTAGAGGATGCTGGTTAGTAGATCTATTCCCGATTAGGCGTGACCTTAGCTGTTCGCTATGCCTGCATCGGCTAAATAGCTGATCCCATGTGCGTTAACACCTACAGTGTGTGTCCATGATTCTGTTAAGCGTGAATAGATCTGTCTACTTTAAGGGTTTGATTCATTTTTGTTTTTCACGGCTGCATCAATCCGGTCGAACCCCATTGTTAGAGATAGTAGGTTGAGTCTGAGGAGTCCATAGGCTTGTTCATGTAAAATAGTCAATTGTTCACACGCTGTAGTTCTTTTCACTTGAATCGGCTATTTTAGCCGATTCATCCGAGCCTTCATGAACAGCATGTCTTTAGGAAAGCCTATTGAAGTACGAATGTTTTTATTTATTCTTCGGTTCTAGTTTGTTACTATCATCATAGCTACCATCGATCCGGTCGAACCTCACTGTTGGCGGTAACAGATTAGATTCAGAGCGTTTGTTGGTCCATTCGTATCAGTTGTCGATTTGTTCGCATGCTATATCCTTTATTGTTAGATTAATCAGCTCATTGCTTTATACCGATAATATCTGTCTAGCTGATGATCTTATTTACATCTATGAGTACTGTACCTATCAATATAAAATTAATTGCTACCCACGAGCTTTACAGTCCGTAACAGCCGATTTATGTGCGGATCGGCTATTTAGTCGTTCTTCCCGTATGGCTGCTCCCGAAGCGGCACACTTGGAACTGTCTGGGCACAGACTGGCATGTTCCACCTTAAATTACTGATAAACTTTCTCTCCTTGTCAATTGCAGGGTTAAATTGACTGGCATGTCTTGGAACGAATTCGTAGGATCGATTATCCCTGTGTTGAAGCCAGGTGGATCTCCAGCTCCATCAAACAGACCCTTCTGGATTGCTGTGTGTTGACACATTTTTGTGCTGACACATGTTTTGGCATGCCCAGTGGGACACCACAATCGTCATGGCGGCTTACAACAACAACGACATCTTTATGGTGCCTTATGAAGATCTACCCGATGGAGATAAAGATGTCACCAGCAAGGCTATAGAAGAATTTCAGAACAAGTGTTTATTGTCCTACACCAAGACATGTGCTAATACAATTGTTTAGAAATATCCACTACCAAGAGTTCTGTTGCATGGGCAGACAGATGTAGATGAAGCTGAAGATAGGCATTTCTTTGTGGAAGCTATAAACAAATCTGTTCATGATGCCATATCGAACCATAATGAAGTTTTCTTGAACACGTTCCACAACACCATAAAAGAGGTGTTTCATGGGTTTCTAGGTGATCTGGTTGGGCCAGCTTATTACAACATTCCACATCTATCGACTTAGGGGACTAATCAAGCTGGTACTGGATATCAAGAAGCAGCACTAGCTGGTAATGATGATGTCTAGGTAGTTCAAAGTTCATCTGAGCAAGTTCAAGGTGCTACTATGAATCAGATATAGTATAATCCTAGATCGTCAGTGCAACATGTGCAACAACCAGCAGGGCAAGGTCAGAACTAGATGATTAATTTTGGCACATCAGGCCACATACCGTCGTCGGCTCAAAAAATAACACCATCAATTCAAAGGATCTATAGAGATATAGATCCTAACGTCTATAACCAGAGACTTCAAACAATAAACCAGCAAAGGACCCAGTAGATGGAGATTCCACAAGGATATCATTATGGCATGGATTATAATACTTTTCACATGATTCTGAATCCAGGATACCAAGGTACCCAAAATTTTAATCCATAGACGGGTCAGCAGTTGAAGAGAAATCCAAATTCAAATGCTTATGAGTTGTTACTAAGAGTGACCAAGATGATGAAGAATCAGTTCGGTTTGAAGCCAAAAGGGTAGACCTTCGCGTACAAACGCCCATATCCAAAATGGTATGATTTGGTCACTCTTCCTACAAATTATCGGCTCTCAGAGTTTGCTAAGTTCACTGGCCAAGATAGCACAAGCACAATAGAACATATCAGTCGGTATCTCACACAGTTGGATGAAGCAACCATTGAAGAGGCCCATCGAGTTCATTTCTTCTCCTTGTCCCTGTCAGGGCCAGCCTTCACTTGGTTCTTGTCACTGCCAGTTAACTCCATTACCAACTGGGCTAACCTAGAGAAGAAGTTTCATACATATTTTTACACTAGGATAGGAGAAAAGAAGATTACCGATTTGACAACTACAAGGCAGAGAACTAATGAATCGGGCACTGAGTTTCTTCAGAGGTTCTGAGAGACTAGAAATTTGTGCTTCTCATTAAATTTAGCTGATGATTAGCTAGCTTCTTTGGCCGTTCAAGGGATGTTGCCAACATGGAGAGAAAAGCTGCTCGGACAAGAATTTGACAACTTGGGTCAATTGGCTCAATGAGTGGTAGCGCTCAATAGCCAATTCTAGAATATGCACAGAGATACCTGATTTTAGAAAAGTACCACAATGGCTGAAGCCAATAATCCGTATTTAGTCGATGACTGCTATGAGGATAAAGAAGAAGAAGAGGTTGCTGCGGCCGAATGGAATTGGGGTAAGAAGACAGTGATGGTGCCAAATTCTTGGGAAAGAGGATTAGAAGAGAGCTATGACTTTGATGTCACAAAATCAGATAAGCTCTTTGATTTCTTGCTTGAGAAGGGGCAGATCAAGTTGCCTGATAATCACATTATGTTGCCTCCCGATCAATTGAAGAATAAGAAGTTCTGCAAGTTTTATAATGCTACATCTCATTCTACTAATGAATGCAGAGTTTTCCGGCAGCATATACAGAGGGCTATTCAGCAAGGAAGGCTCAAATTCGATACGCCTCGGAAGATGAAAGTTGATGATAATCCTTTCCCAGGAGATCAAAACATGGTCGATGCTAGGCTGCTCAAAGGAAAGACTAAAGTCCTAACATCAGATAGACCAAGAGAAACTGGAACAGTCGATCCCGAGATGCAAATGTCGGCTGATGAATATTGAGAAATTAGAAGACGTCGTGACCAGCAAAATAGCCGATATGAGTAGGAAGGGACATCAAAGGATGGGGCAACAAGGCAGCGTGTTACATCTTGAATTTTGTTGAATAAATGGCAGTGGCAGAAGGAAAAGGATTATCAGCGTTGGTTAGAAGAGCAAGAATACCAGCGTTAACAGAAAAAAGAGAGGTATGAAAAAAAGCAAGCTGAATCACATTGGAATTGTCCTTTCTTCAGACATTGCTGGAACGAAGGTTTGAAATTGCCTGCCAGAAATAATTGTCTAGTGTGTAGCGAACAATATTGGGAGATTAGGCAATCTCAAGCCAACCGCTGGTCTATCCATGCTCAAGATGCGTATCATCATAATAACATGGATCGGTGCTTAAAAATAGAAGTGTTCATAATCGGCTTGGAAAATGAGTTGTTGATCAAAACTGGGCTGATTATGAAGAAGAAAGTAGTGAGGAAGAATATGTTTGGCAGGAAGGCCAATGGTGTCTAGGAGGTCTAACAAGAAGCCAGAAAAGAAGAGTGCAATGGCTAAGGAACAGAGAACTGGAGCAGGCTTAAGCATCTAGTAGACCTCAAGTATGGCGTGCTAAGCAAACAGCCGATAGAAGGCAGCCATCGGCTAAGATTCAAATGGCTTTTCTATTGCCGTCAGAATTCAGAGCTCCAGCGGATCAAGAAGTTTATTCAGATTTCGATGAATCAGAGTATGAAGAAATAGTTGCCAAGTTGACAGTTATATAGCAGTCTATATTCGATAAATCAGTCAAGCATCGACACTTAAAGGCTTTATATGTAAGAGCTTTTGTTGATGGGAAGCCGATGAACAAGATGTTGGTGGATGGAGGTTCTCCTGTCAATCTTATGTCTTACACCACTTTTCGTAAACTTGGCAAGGGACCAGGAGATTTGATTGAGACTAACATGATGCTTAAGGATTTTGGGGGTAATGCATCTAAGACCCAGGGAGCAATGAACGTTGAACTGACAATCGAAAGTAAGACTTTGCTCACCACATTCTTCGTCATTGATGGAAAAGGGTCATATAGTTTACTCCTTGGTCGTCATTGGATTCATGCAAACTGTTTTGTACCATCGACTATGCATCAATGTTTGATTCAATGGCATGGAGACGAGGTCGAACTGGTTCACGCTGATGAATCTATGAGTGTCGCAACAGCCGATCTAGTATATTGGGAGCTGAAAGACTTCGAGTGTTTTTCTAGCAAGCTATGGGAAGGAGGCTTCATTAGAATCAATAATGAAAGTCAACAGCCGATTCAAGCAGTCGACTTTGAAAATTTGTTTTAATGGATAATCTGATAGATGGTACAAATGGCAAGCTGGGGCATGGCTTCACGTCGGCCAATGAATTAGAAGAGGTAGATATTGGTTCTAGAGATAGGCCTAGGCCGACGTATGTAAGTGCCAAGTTGGATCCTGTGTATAAGCAAGAGTTAGTCAATTTATTAAAGGAATTTAAAGACTATTTTGCTTGGGAATACTATGAGATGCTTGGTCTAAACCGATCGATTGTTGAACATCGGTTGCCGATCAAACCTGGATATTGGCCATTTAAATAGGCTCCAAGGACATTTAACCCAAACATACTTGATGATATCAAAAAGGAGACTAAAAGATTACTAGAAGCAAAGTTTATCCAACCATGCCGATATGCAGAGTGGATATCAAATGTTGTTCCTATGTATAAGAAGAATGGGAAGTTAAGAGTTTGTATCGATTTTAGAGATCTAAACAAGGCTACACCCATGGATGGTTACCCGATGTCGATAGCCGATACGTTGGTAGACGCAGCAGCCGGACACAAGGTTATTAGCTTCATGGACGACAATGCAGGATATAACCAAATTTTCATGGCTGAGGAAGACATAGCAAAAACCACTTTTAGATGCCTGGCGCAATCGGTTTATTTGAATGGGTTGTGATGACTTTTGGTCTGAAGAATGCCGGTGCAACTTAGCAGAGGGCAATGAATTATATTTTTCAAAAGCTAATCGGCAGGATTGTTGAAATCTACATTGATGATGTGATGATAAAATCCAAGGGATACAAGGAACATCTGGCTAATTTGTGGGAGACTCTAGAGTGCACAAGAAAACATGGTCTAAAGATGAATCCTAATAAGTGTGCCTTTGGAGTATCAGCTAGAGAATTGTTGGGTTTCATGGTCCACGAGAGAGGAATCGAAGTTGGTCAAAAAAGCATAAAAGCAATTGATGAGGTAGTGCCCCCGACTACTAAAACAGAGTTACAATCTCTGCTTGGTAAAATAAATTTTATCAGGAGGTTTATTTCAAATTTGTCGAAGAGAGTTCTGCCATTTTCTCCCTTGTTGAAGTTGAAAATGATCAAGAATTTAAATGGGGTGATGTACAACAAAAAGCATTTGAGGAGATAAAAGAATATATGAAATATCCACCCGTGTTGGTCCCTCCTCAACAAGGTAAGCCTTTTAAGTTGTACATATCGGCCGATAAACAGACAATTGGATTGGCCCTGATGCAAGAGTTCGAAGGGAAAGAACGAGTTGTTTTCTATCTCAGTAGGAGGCTTCTAGATCCAGAGACAAGATATTCTTCCATCAAGAAGCTATGCTTATGCTTATATTTCTCTTGCACTAAGTTACGACATTACTTGTTGTCAGCTAAGTGTATGGTTGTCTCCAAGACTGATGTGATCAAGCACATGCTATCAATGCCAAAATTAAATGGAAGAATGGGAAAGTGAATTCTTGCGTTGTCAGAATTTGACTTGAGGTACGAATCAGCTAAAGTAGTCAAAGGGCAAGTAATAGCCAATTTTGTCACCCAGCATCATAAGCCAATTGTTGGCTATGTGGAGTCGGTACCCTAGACGTTGTTCTTTGATGGGTCATCATGCAAGCAAGGTGGTGGCCTTGTTATTGTTATTATTTCACCTTGGGGGGCAAGTTTCAAGTTTGCTCTTCCAACTGAACCAATGATTACCAACAACCAAGCGGAATATGAGGCTATTCTTAAGGGGCTTCAACTTCTTCATGAAGTAAAGGCTGAGGAAATTGAAGTATTTGGCGATTCACAATTAATTATTAATCAGTTGATCATCCTATATGAGTGCAAAGAAGATACTCTAAGGGGACATTATGATGAGTGCCAAAGGTTGCTCAAGGAATTTCCTCATGTCTCTTTTCAACATATTCCGAGAACACAGAATCAAGAGGCTAATCGTTTAGCTCAAAGTGCGTTAGGTTATCGAGTGTTTCAAGAAGTCTTCAGTAGTGAAACATCGAATAATGATTGGAGAGTTGAAATAGCTGATTAGCTTAGGAATCCATCATAGAAAGTTACTAGAAAGCTAAGGTATAAATCGACTAAGTATGTTTTAGTGGATGATCAGATATATTACAAAATAGTCGATGGGGTGTTGCTCAAATGCTTAAATCAAGAGGAAGCTAAGGTGTTGATGGGCGAAGTGCAAGGAGGGATATGTGGAGCTCATCAATCGACTTATAAGATAAAATGGATTATTCACAGAACTGGATATTTTTGGCCAACAATATTGGAAGACTGTTTTGAATATCATAAGGGGTGCTAGGACTTTCAACGTTTTGGTAATGTCCAGAAATTGCCTGCATCGGCTATGAATCCAATAATCAAACCATGGCCGTTTTGTGGCTGGGGAATTGATTTAATTGCCCAGATTTTTCCACCCTCAAGTAAAGGACATAAGTTCATATTGGTGGCAATGGATTACTTCACTAAGTGGGTTGGGGCAATTCCTTTGAAGATGGTAACCTCAAAGAACATGGTTGATTTTGTCAAGGAGCATATTGTGTATCGTTTTGGGATTCCTCAAACTATCACCACTGATCAAGGGACAATGTTCACATCAGAAGAGTTCGGAGATTTTGCTGCTAGTATAGGAATTAAGCTACTAAATTCTTCTCCTTAGTATGCTCAGGATAATGGCTAGGCAGAGGCGTCCAATCAGATTATGGTTAAGTTGATCAAGAAAAAGATTGAGGAGCAGCCAAGGAAGTGGCATTCAACGCTTAATGAGGCATTATGGGCATATAGGATGGCCTATCATGGATCGATTAAAACATCGCCTTATGAACATGTGTATGGTCATAATGCAGTTCTTCCATGGGAAATTCGAACTGGATCGAGGCATGTCACATTGCAAAATGATTTGTCAGTCGAAGTCTACAAGAATCTTATGATAGACGACTTGGAGGACTTGAGTTGCCATTGGCTGCATGCTCTTGAGAATATCGAAGCCAATAAATTGAGGATTGCAAAAAATTACAATAAAAAGGTCAAGGGCAAGCAATTTTCTAAAGGAGACTTAGTCTGGAAAGTAAAATTGCCGATCGGGTCAAATGATAGCAAGTTTGGCAAATGGTCGCCTAATTGCGAAGGACCTTATCATATTAAACGTTGTGCGCCTAGCAATGCTTATGTTCTGGAAACACTAGGAGGAGAAGAAGAGTTTGGCAGAGCAATCAAAGGAACATATTTAAAGAAATATTATCCTAGCGTTTGGATTAATACTTGATAGCCGATTAGTTTGATCATCGGTTCTAATAGCCGATACCAGAAGGGTGTCGCCTCTAGTTAAAAAAATGAACCCGAAGGGGGAAAAGCTGGTGCAATATGTATTGCCTATAAGAGCAAAGCAAACATGGATAATTTGATGCATGGAGTATGAAGCAAAAGAAAAATCACTTAAGACGAAGAAATTGTTTGCTAATATCACCTATTACAAGCTACAGGCCAGAAAACACCT
Source organism: Miscanthus floridulus (assembly GCF_019320115.1). Taxonomy (NCBI): domain Eukaryota; kingdom Viridiplantae; phylum Streptophyta; class Magnoliopsida; order Poales; family Poaceae; genus Miscanthus; species Miscanthus floridulus. The sequence continues at coordinate 61,788,424 of NC_089589.1, forward strand.
TGTTTACTATATCATCGGCCTAGGAAGTAAGAGCTATAGAGTTGGCAGCGTCGAAGAAAGCCTTGACCAGGCGCTCATGGTCCCTAGGGTGTGCCATGGCTAGAAAACCATGGGGAAGAAGCCGAAGCTCATGGCCAGAACGGGCTTGCGCAGCAGCCAATGCCATGGCAGCACCATGATGAACGCCATGTAGAGCGACCTCCTTAACATGGTTCAGGATGTCATGCAAGCGAACCACTAGAATGGTGCCTCTAGCATTGACGAATCCCTCCACGTACTCTGCAGCTGATCGAAGGCTTTCTAGCTGAGCCGATAGATCTAAAAGATTCAAGGAAGGGATGATCAAGATCTTGAAACAAAATTAAGAAGAGACAGAAAGTTGTGGTAGGCATCTCACCCATGATTCTGGCCTTGGCCTTGGCCAACCTATCCTCCACCGGGTCGGCCTCAGAAGGCGATCGACATCGAACCATGGCCAGAGCTGATTCTGCGAGGGAGAGGCAGTCAGTGAGATTCTGGCCAGCCCGATCGATGGAGGCGAGCAGATCGTCGTTGTTGATCCACCTCCTCAGATAGTAGGGGTGCTGGTGGCGAGCTATTGACGAGGATGACCCCTAAGTCTAAGTGGAGTCGGACCTATGCTCTGAGACGATGGGGGCATCCCAAGTTGCACCCTCCTGATGATGAAGGCGATGGCGTGATGATGCGGATCCGTTGAGGGCCTCCTCAGCAGACCTCTTGCTGTTCTCCATGATCTCAAACCTATGGGAAAGCAGAAATGGTGCCAAAGACACAAAAGGTTTGGGACAAAGCAGGTTGTTTTTTGATCCACAACCGTGGCCCGTATATATAGCCTGGGGAGGTGAGAAGATAGACTTCGCCGGGGTTATGGAATTGATGTCAGATATGGAAACAGATCGACACTCTATAAATTCAAGGGATGGATCACGAAGAGATAATAGATTCGGACTTATTGCCTCCCATAATCCTAAAATATCATGGGATGGATACGAAAGGTTTACATTGACCAGCAATCAACCCACCAAGGCTTCTTTGGATTGAAGGGAGTTCGGATCCCTACAACGCCAAAGGTCATCATAAACCGAGTCACATCGGCCCATTGATAAAATTGCATCAGGAGAAGGGGAAAGGCCGCCTGTTTAACAGATGCCCAACTGATTTCTCGGTGACTGGGAAATAGTGGGAAAGAAAGCCGCCTACTAAAAGATGCCCATTTCTCGGTGGTTGGGAAACTATGGGAAAGAAGTTTGTGGTTTTCCCGATAGGCATTTGATGGAGCGAATAAGGGGAAGGTGTCCACACATTTTAGCCCTTGCAAACACTAGAACAGCTCTACGATCATGGAGAGAAGACTCAGGTGATATCACAAGAATTCTTCTAACCGCAGTAGCTGATCCTCTTGCTCGACAAGGAGCTAAGATGAGCGACACAATCACCCTATGCACAAGAATTCTTCTAACCACTCAAGATCCTCATAGCAAGGAATTAGACCATGGAGGGTTCGACGGAGCCAGAGGCACTCGAGGAAGCAGGCAGAAGAGAAACATAACTGAGCTATTGAGTTGCTCTCGCCAGAGTCGGATAGACATTTTATAGTCAGCATGGAAAGATGGATCCAAGCGCCTGTGAAGCAGTGATGCTCTAGTAAAGTTTTGAAGCATGGGCTCAAAGGCTGGCAAAGACGGTGATAGACAGTAGACCCAAGATCAAGATTCTCTACCCGTGACTATGGATACATGCATGATAATTTTGGAATAAAATTACTTTTATCCCAAAATTGGGGGCATGTGTTTACAACAAAATTTGGGAAGAAGGATTGTAGGAACTTGAAAGCTCCCAAGATCGTGTCATCGAAGAATCGATTGCATAAAGGTCGGTATCAGTTGATTCGAATGTAGCACTTGAATCGGCTCTCTTCAGATAGCGCCAGCAGATAACGATGAAAGCTACAGTTGGCGTCAGGAAAAACATGTTGGACTCTACAAAAAGGGAAAGATTAGGTTCCAAGTTATCTTAAATTTGGAATGTTTTCTCTTATGCCAAAGATTGTAATGAGTCATGCTTAAGTAGGATTCATGTTTAGGCTTCAGGTATAAATATTGGACCCTGGCTATTGTAAAGGACATACATCAATCAAATACAAGTCATTTACTTTTTCGGCTCCACCCAACCCTTAGGAGTAGGAGTAGAGTAGATCTCGGTGAGTTCTTCAGTGAGCAGGGTTGCATCGGTCCGGCCGACCTCTAGCTTGTCTATAAGTACCGTCATGGCTTATACCTCTGTTTGTACGGTTGCATCGATCCGGTCGACCTCCACTGCAACTCTGGTATAAGCTAGTTATCGACTCTTATCTAGTTCAAGTATGGCTGCATCGATCCGATCGACCTCCACTGCTCGAATTAGATTAAGGTCAAGTTATCGGCTCTACCTAAGAGTGGCAATCTTTGGTAGATTCATTCAGTTACCGATCTTGCTGATGTTTTCATTGTCATTAGTTTGCAGCTACATCAATCTGCCCAGTCGATATCGATTTAGATCGGCCTCATATCTTTTGGGTCCGTCATTCATTTTGTTACAACACGATATTGTTTACCTTGAGCGATGGTTTATGTTTCATCGGCTGTTTTTACTTCCATCTTGATCACGCATAGTATGTGGTTAAGGCATGAATGATCTCGAGGTTTGCTGGCTAGTTAAATCTAGTTTATAGTTCACCATTATGGCTGTAATGATCCGGTCGATCCCCACTGATGGCACTGTAGATTAGAAGATGCTGGTTAGTAGATCTATTCCCAATTAGGCGTGACCTTAGCTGTTCATTATGCCTGCATCGGCTAAATAGCCGATCGCCTGTGAGTTAAAACCTACAGTGTGCGTCCATGATTATGTTAAGCGTGAATAGATCTATGTACTTTAAGGGTTTGATTCATTGTCTTTTTTACTGCTGCATCAATCTGGTCGAACCCCACTGTTAGAGATAGCAGGTTTAGTCTGAGGAGTCCGTAGGCTTGTTCATATAAAATAGTCGATTGTTCACACACTGTAGTTCTTTTCACCTGAATCGACTATTTTAGCCGATTCATCCGAGCCTTCACGAATAGCATGTCTTTCAGAAAGCTTGTTGAAGTACGGATGTTTTTATGGATTCTTCGGTTCTAGTTTATTACTATCATCATAGCTGCCATCGATCTGGTCGAACCTCACTGTTGGTGGTAACAGATTAGATAAAGAACATTTGTAGGACCATTCGTATCAGATAGTCGATTTGTTTGCATGCTATATCCTTTATCGTTAGATTCATTGGCTCATTGCTTTATACCGATAATATCTATCTAGCTGATGATCTTATTTACATCTACGAGTACTGTACCTATCGATATGAAATTAATTGCTACCCATGAGCTTTACAGTCCGTAGCAGCCGTTTTCTGTGTGGATCGGCTATTTAGTCATTCTTCCTGTATGGCTGCTCCCGAAGTGGCACACTTAGAACTGTCTGGGCATAGACCGACATGTTCTACCTTAAATTACTGATAAACTTTCTCTTTTTGTCAATTGCAGGGTCAAATTGACTGACACGTCTCGGGAGCAATACGCAGGATCGATTATCCCTGTGTTGAAGCTAGGTGGATCTCCAGGTCCATCGAGCAGACCCTTCCAGCTTGCTGTGTGTTTACACATTTTCATGTCGACACCGGTGTAAAGCATTGAGCCGATAAGTTTAACGAGAAAGGATATAACATGCGAACAAATCGACTGTCTAGTACAAATGGATCTACAAGCGCTCTGAGTCTAATATGTTATCACCAACAGTGAGGTTCGACCAGATCGATGTAACTATGATGATAACAACAAACTAAAGCCAAAGAATCCATAAAACCATTTATATGTTGACAGGTTTCTGAAAGACATGTTATATATGTGAAAGCATAGGCGAATCGGCTGAAATAGCCGATTCAGGTAAAAAAGGGATTACAGCATGTGAACAATCGACTATTTAACATGGACAGATCTATAAACTCATCAGACCTAACCTTCTATCCTTAACAGTGGGGTTCGACTGAATTGATGGTAGCCATGATAAAGACAACAAATCAAACCTTTAAAATAAATAGGTCTATTCATATTTAACAGAATCATGAAGACACACTATAAGCGTTAAAGTGTGGGCGATCGGCTATTTAGCCGATGCAGGCATAGCAAACAACCGAGGTCATGCCTGGTCGAAAGCAAATCTACCAACTAGCATACTCCAATCTAAAGTACTAACAGTGGGGATCGACTGGATCGTTACATCCATAATAGCGAGCTATAGACCAGATTCAACTAGCTAGTAAACCTTCTCAAGATCAGACATGCCTTAATCGCGTACTATGCATGATCAAGATCGAAGTAGAACAACCGATGAAACATAATCCATCGTTTAAAGTAAGAACCGTCGCAATGTAACAAAATAAACGATGGACTAAAAGGATGTGAGGCCAATCTAGATCAAGCTCGATCGGTCAGGTTGATATTGCTGAAACTAATGACAATAAGAACATCAGCAAGATTGGTAACTTAATAAATCTACCCGAAGGATGCCACCCTTAGGTAGAGCCGATAACTTACCTTAATCTAATTCGAGTAGTGGAGGTCGAACTTAATCGATGCAGCAGTACTTGAACTAGATAAGGATCGATAACTAGCTTTTACTAGAGCTCGCAAGAGGTTGGCTGGACCGATGCAGCCTTGCAAACAAAAGTATAAGCCATGATGGTACTTACAGACAAGCCGGAGGTCGGTCGGACCGATGCAGCCCTGCTTGTTGAAGAACTCGCCGAGATCTATAGTACTCCTACTCCTAAGGGTTGGCGTAAAGCCGAAAAAAGTAATTGGTATTGATTAATAGGATCCCTTTTACAATAGCTGGGGTTCAATATTTATACCCGAAATCTAAGCATGAATCCTACTCAAGTACGACTCATTACAATCTTTGGTATAAGAGAAAACAATCCTAACTTACGATAACTTGGACCCTAATCTTTTCCTTTTTGTAGAGTCTGACATGTTTTTCCCAATGCCAATCGTATCCCATTGACGTTATCTGTTGATGTCATCCGAAGAGAGCTGATCCCAGTGCCACATCTGAATCAGCTGATATCGATCCTCATGCAATCGATTCCTTGATGACACAATCTTGGAAGCTTTGAGTCCCCGTATTCTTCTTCCCAAATTTTGGTGTAAACAGAGTTTGAAACAACCATCAAGAGAGTTAGAAGTGACAATGGTAGTGAGTTCAAGAACACTAGAATTGATGAGTTGTGTGATGAATTTGGAATTAGACATCAATTCTCGGCCAAGTACACTCCACAATCAAATGGCCTTGTTGAGAGGAAGAATAGAACACTTAATGATATGGCAAGGTCTATGCTTAGTGAGTATAATGTGAGTTAATCTTTTTGGGCCAAAGCTATCAACATGGCTTGCTATTGTAGCATCCGCCTCTATTGTCACCCATTGAAAGAGAAGACACCATATGAGCTCTTGAATGGTAAAAAGCCCAACATCGCATATTTTCGGGTCTTTGGTTGCAAATGCTATATCTTAAAGAAAGGCACCAGATTGGGCAAGTTTGATAAGAAGTGTGATGAAGGATTCCTACTTGGTTATTCCACTACAAGCAAAGCATATAGAGTTTGGAATTTGGATAGTGGTACTCTTGAGGAAGTTCATGATGTTGAATTTGATGAAACCAAGGGTTCACAAGAAGAGAATGAGAACTTGGAAGATGTTAGAGGCATTCAACTTTCAAATGCCATGAAGAACATGGATGTTGGTGAATTGAGGCCTAGGCAAGCGAATGATGATGAAGATGATCAAGTGCAAGTGCTCTCTAACTCAAATGTGAAAGATGATACAAATCAAGCTAGTATAAGTGGCTCTCATGATAATGAACAAGATCAAGTGGCTAGTACATCATCTCAACCCAATGATCAAGCAAGTGCAAGCAATCAAGTTCCAATCCTCCAACCAACCAATATTGCAAGGGATCATCCATTGGACACTATAATTGGAGATATTTCTAGAGGTGTACAAACAAGATCAAGATTGGCTTCCTTTTGTGAGCATTTCTCATTTGTGTCATCCATTGAACCAAAGAAGATAGATGAAGCATTGAAGGATGTTGATTGGGTGAATGCTATGCATGAAGAATTGAATAAATTTACAAGAAATAAAGTATGAGAATTAGTAGAGAGACCAATGGGACACAATGTAACTGGAACCAAATGGGTCTTTAGAAACAAGCAAGATAAGATGGGATAGTAGTAAGGAGCAAAGCAAGATTGGTAGCACAAGGCTATACTCAAGTTGAAGGTCTCGACTTTGGAGAAACATATGCCCTGGTTGCTAGATTGGAAGCAGTTAGAATCTTGCTAGCCTATGCGTGTGCCCACAACATCAAGCTCTATCAAATGGATGTCAAGAGTGCATTTCTCAATGGTTACATCAATGAAGAAGTATATATTGAGCAACCTCCTGGTTTTGAAGATGACAAGAAGCCTGACCATGTGTACAAGTTGAAGAAGGCATTGTATGGCTTGAAGCAAGCACCTAGAGCATGGTATGAGAGATTGAGGGACTTCCTACTCTCTAAAGGGTTCATGATGTGCAAGGTTGATATCACTCTTTTCACCAAGAAGATTGGCAAAGACTTGTTTGTGTTGCAAATCTATGTTGATGACATCATATTTGGATCAACCAATCAAGACTTTTGTGAAGAGTTTGTAAACATGATGGCTAATGAGTTTGAAATGTCCATGATTGGAGAGTTAAGTTACTTCCTTGGTCTTCAAATCAAGCAATTAAAGAATGGTACATTTGTGAGTCAACGCAACTACATCAAAGACATGCTCAAGAAGTTTGGAATGAGTGATAGCGAAGCCATTAGTACACCAATGGGAACAAATGGCAATTTAGATAGTGATGCAAGTGGCAATATGGTGGATCAAAAATTATATCGGTCTATGATTGAAAGCCTACTCTATGTGACCACATTAAGGCCGGATGTCATGTTTAGTGTGTGCATGTGTGCAAGATTTCAAACCTCACCAAGAGAAAGTCATTTGAAGGCTACAAAGAGAATATTGAGGTACTTGAAGCATACACAAAATGTTGGTTTGTGGTATCCCAAAGGAGCAAAGTTTGAACTAGTTGGTTACTCCAACTTGGATTATGCGGGATGCAAGGTTGAAAGGAAGAGCACCTTGGGAACATGTCAATTGTTGGGAAGACCACTTGTTTCATGATCATCAAAGAAGCAAAATAGTGTTGCATTATCAACCACCGAAGCCGAATACATATATGCCGGTAGTTGTTGTGCACAAATACTTTGGATGATGACCACCTTGAATGACTTTGGAATCAAGTTCAAGAAAATGCCATTGCTATGTGATAATGAGAGTGCAATCAAGTTAACCAACAACCCGGTTCAACATGTAAGAACAAAGCACATTGATGTCTGCCACCATTTCATAAGAGATCACCAACAAAAGGGGGACATTTGCATTGAGAGTGTAGGCACCGAAGATCAACTTGCCAATATATTCACCAAGCCATTCGATGAGAAAAGGTTTTGCAAGCTAAGGAATAAGTTGAACATATTGGATTTCTCAAATATGTGTTGATGCACCCCCACCTATATGACATGCCCCTCCTTCGAGCAATCCAAGGTAAAAAATTGATTGGCATGGCATACATCCTTGCTAAGGACATGTTTAGTGCATCTAGTCATCTTTCACATTTAATAGGCTCATTCATGAAAATCAAATGATTTTGATGCTTGTTTTGTACCACTATTGCTTCTATGCTTAATTTGGTATAGTGGTAGCATATGACACGTTTGTGGGCTTGCAAACCTAGTGTTTGATTTAGGAAATGAACTATAAGTGTTTAACTCAACATGGTACAAGATAACCCTTATTTGGAGGTGTGAAGAAGCTTGTCCTTGGATCAAACCGAGTTAAATATCTTTGGCAAGTGTTCTAGATTGAACCAAATTTGGGAAAATGATCCTCACCCCATTGATTGACATTGATAATCTCAACCTATCTACATTTTGAACCTTTGTAGTCATTGATGACAAAGGGGGAGAGAAACAAAGATATAAGTGATAGGGGGAGAAATAGTGTACAAAAATAGTGAAAAGATAAGGGGGAGCAAATAGTGAAAAGATAACAAAGGGGGAGAAATTGAGAATTTGACATAGCGGGAGAGATATGACAAAGTAAAGGGATAAATTAAAATTTTAAGCATACAAGTAGGGGGAGCAAGCTCATGAACTTGTATGGTGCATTTGAATGTGCATTTCATATATTTGCTTGCATGGCACAAGTTTTAAATTTCAATATCCATGCTTGTGTGGTGTATGCTAGTTGTAGGTTTGAATGATGTAATGAAAAACTAGCATGCATAGTGTCGGTGTTTCGAACAAACACCGGCTAGTGAATTTATAATTGATGCGCGCTAGGCCCGGATGGTGCACTAAAGGACACAAGATTTCTACTGGTTCGGGCCGAATGTCCCTACGTCCAGTCTGCTGCTGCTCCTATTATCAGTACCGAAAATGGTTCGTAGTAGGGGGTACAAACGGTCGAGAGAGGGAAGGATCCCAAGTCTCTGATGGAATGGTCGAAAGGATGCCAAGAGCTTGATCGCTACTTGGTTGTATCGTATGTGTTTAACTAGTCCCTCAAAAGTTGGTCCCTCTAGTGGGGAGCCCTGCCCTCCTTTTATAGATCAAGGGGGGAGCAGGGGTGACAGATGGGAGAAAAAGGAAAATACTAAGGGTATAGAAGGTCCTTCGAGGGATCCGGGTCTTCCTTCTTCCCCGCGCCTGCCCTGCTTAACATGGCAGACCATGTCAGAAGTGGCATGTCTGTTGATCCTTGTAGGCCATGCCCTAGCCCCATTTAGCAAGTGGGTACGTCCCATCCTACGCCGACGGACGGTGCGACGTGCCAGAGAGCCGAGCCGCAACCCACCGGGGAGTAATCGGGGATGTGACCATATGTCTGTTACTGTAGATAATGTGAGCCCTGTTTCGGACCGTAGTGGTTGTTGTATGCCGGTGTTAGTATCCCCGCCCGAGGGCCGAAGGCGGCACCTACTACACTGTGGGACAAAAGCCGGCGCCCTCAACACTATTTGAGCACTGTTATGATGGAAAGGACTTTTAAAGCACCCGTCCCATCGTGTTCTGACGGTACCTCCCTGCAGACACACAGGGCGTGGCCCTCGACATCATGGTTGACTCCTATGTCCTGTCGTACCTCGCGCTTCGTCTTTAGGAAGGATCAGGGTGCAGTCGCGGGGTGAGGCGGGTCCTAGCCTCCAGCCATTGGGCGAGGCGGAGCTGACCCTCGGCCGTCGGGTGAGGCGGAGCTGGCCCACGGGCGTCAGGTGAGGTGAAGCCTAGCCCTCAGTGGTCGGGCAAGGCGGAGCTAGGCCTTAGTCGTCGGTCGAGGCAGAACTGGCCCTCAGCCGTCGGGCGAGGCGGAACCAAACTCCCGTCATTTGGGCAAGAAGCGCAGTAGTGCTCTTGTCCAACCAGGAGTGTCAACGTTTGACGGTTATTAGTTCCACCTCCTTGGGTACCCCGGTATTAGGTCTCCGACACATAGGTTATCTAGTGTTTCTATTTCCAAGTGGTATCAAGCTAACCATGGTGCTAAGGATGAACTTAAAGATACAACTCCGATTGGTATCATGCTTCAAAGGTCCATCTCCTATACCTTAGCATCATTTGGTAGACATTGTCTCCTATATTTCCTATCTAAGCATATGTGCAAGCTACAATCCAAACTCTTAGCACATATGTAGGGGGAGCAATTGCTACCATATGGGATTCATGAAACTTGTCCATATCCTTTTACACATGGCAAATATGCTTGGGCAAGCAACATGGATTCAAATATATTTCAACTCATATCTTTGTGAATGGGTTGTTATCAATTACCAAAATGGGGGACATTGAAAGCTCTAGTTTGGTTTTGGTGAATTGATGAAACCCTATGTGCTAACCTAGTTTATCAAAGTGATTATGAGATAGGTGGCACATTCCAAGTGGTGAAGCACATGAAGATCATGACATGATGATGGTGATGCCATAGTGATGATCAAGTGCTTGGACTTGGAAAAGAAGAAAGAGAAAAACAAAAAGCTCAGGGCAAAGGTGAAATTGATCGGAGCTTTTTAGTTTAGTGATCGAGACACTTAGCGAGTGTGATCACATTTAGGATCGGTAGCCGTACTATTAAGAGGGGTGAAACTCGTATCGAAATACGATTATCAAAGTGCCACTAGATGCTCTAACTCATTGCATATGCATTTAGGATCTAGTGGAGTGCTAACACCCTTGAAAATGTTTGTAAAAATATGCTAACACACATGCACAAGGTGATACACTTGGTGGTTGGCACATTTGAGCAAGGGCGGAGAAGTTGGTGAAGTGAAGGAGATGATTGTCACTGTGAAACACTGAATAGATGCAGGATCGGTGAGTCCGGTCATTTATAAAACAAGGAGGCGCGCTCGGGCTCTGTCTGTCGTCTGACCGGATGCTAGGTCACTTTGTGACCTAACGCATGGTGGCTGAGTCTGGTCTTGATGATGTGGTGGCGCATAGACAAGAGGATGAGTTACCAGACGCTGGGCGAGTCTGGTCAGGCATGACCGGACGCGTCCAGTCGAGAAAAACCGCCTATGGAACCTTATTGGAAGTGACCGGACTCTGGCATTGTAGTGTCCGATCATCTTCACAGTGGCGTCCGGTCACAACTTAAGTGCACTGATGATCGTTGAGATAGGGCGATCAACGTTTGAAGCCGATGACACATGGCGAGCATCGGGCGACCAGACGCTGGGGTCTTGCATCCGGTCAACCTGACCGGCGTGTCTAGTCTCCCCGAGTTGGGCTGCTCTGTGAGCCCAACGGCTCTATTTGTTTGGGGCTCTATTTAAAGGCATGTGGACAGCTCTAGCTCACACTCTTGGCAATTTGCATTGACATAGCAAGCTTGTGAACTTAGCCAAAGCCCTCCCACTCATCTCCATCATTGATTCGTCATTTTGTGAGATTGGAAGAGAATCCAAGTGCATTGCTTGAGTGATTGCATCTAGAGGCACTTGGTATTCGTGTTTCGCTGCGGGATTTGCTTGTTACTCTTGGTGGTTGCCACCACCTAGATGGCTTGGAGCAGCGAGGATCGTTGAGCGAAGGTTGGTTATTATCTCCAGCTCCGATCATGGTGATTGTGAGGGGTTCTTAACCATTCCTCGGCGGAGAGCCAAAAGGTACTCTAGTGGATTGCTCGTGGCTTTTGTGATCCTCATCTTGTATTGGTTGTGTGGCACCCTATTGAGGGTTTGGCGTGTGATGCCAATTAGCGCGTGAACCTCCAAGTGAGTGAATCACCACAACGAGAACTAGCTTGCCGGCAAGCAAGTGAACCTCGGTAAAAAATCATTGTGTCATCATATGATTCCGAGGTGATTGGTCTTCATTGATATTCATTCTTGTGATTGATTGGTTCATTCCTCAACACGGCGGTATAACCACTACAAGGTTTTACCACTGATGCAATGGCCTAAAAGCGTTGCAATATACCAAAAATGGTTGCGATAGACAAAATTGCAACACTTTTTTTGTTGGCAGGCGTTGCCATAGTAATCGTGGCAAAAAGGTTTGCCCAACGACTCATTTTGGTGTTGCAATAGGTTTTCCCCTATTGCAACACCAAGGAGTGTTGTTGCAATGCCATGTAGTGTTGCAACCCATAGTATAGGCAACCATCGTGGGTGTTGCAATAGTTACTATTGCAACACACCTGGTGTTGCCAGAAATACCTATTGCCACGTACCCAAAGCATGGCAATAGGTGCACTAGCAATGATATTGGGTGTTGCAATAGACCTTATTGCCATGCATCAATAGCATTGTAATAGATGGACCCTCTATTGCCACGCTATCTTGGTGGTTGCTATAGGTGGAACCGTCTATTGCCACGATAAATATTTGGTTGCTAGAGGTAGCCTCTCTATTGCATCGATCAATACTGGTTGCTATAGGTGGAACCGTCTATTGCCACGATAAATATTTGGTTGCTAGAGGCAGCCTCTCTATTGCAACACTAAACATTGTGGTTGCTATAGGTGCCTCCGTCTATTGCCACAATAAATGTTTGGTTGCTAGAGGTTGCCTCTCTATTGCAACGATCAATATTGGTTGCTATTGTTGGACCCTCTATTGCCACGCTAACTATTGTGTTGCTACAGTTTGGAGACTCTATTGCAACGCCCACTATTTTGTTGGTATGATGTTTTTTGCAACACCGTTTGTTTGTTTCTATAGCATATATTGCAACGCCAAATTATTTTGTCGATAGTCCATATTGCAACGCTCTGTTTGCTTCAAACAATAATTGCATGCCGAACAATATATGATGAAAGAAGCATTTAGACATCCATTAATCCAAAATATGCTTTGTTCGAACATACTCATTAATGAAACCACATCCAATGTCAAACTTAGTTGATAACACACGCACAACAACTGAAACACATAAGGTATCTGACGCATAGTAGCTACTTTGAACAGTTCAAAATGTAATAAGCTATGTGTAGCACTGTAGCAAAGGTTGGCTTGACATTGACCGTCCATCAATTGTGCGCTCCACTCAAACTCTATCTTGCTCCTGAAACAATCATTCACATTGGTATATTCAGCAAACAGAAACTTAGTATTCAGCTAAGTATCATTTCACTTTACAGTAACAGGAACTAGCCAACTGAATCTGATTCAGAAATATTCACAGGTAGTGGAGTCAAAAATCACATGTGCTTTGCCAGCCTGTTGATTCCTTTTGGATAATGCTCATTTGTTAGCCGCAGCATTCCTCAGTGCTTTAGTAGTAGTAAAACTAACTATCGTATCCCCTCCTTTGTTTTGGCCAGTTTGAGCCTTATTCGCAACACTATTTCTAGTTGTGCGACCATTACTTGTACCTGCCGCTGTTGTAGCTTCGAGTTGTGTTTGTGGTGGGATGCTATCTTGGTTTTCCTGCAAATCAATAGATGGAGGGAAAATTATGCCTCGTACTAAAGACTATCACATGACAACATTAAACACTCTTCAGTTCTCAAACTACATGCTGATGTGATATTTCTTCACTTTCTGTATTTACATTTTCTTCATCCATGTTTGTTGTAGCAGTAACCTCTACATTTTGTCCCCCATCTTTGTTAGCCAGCATTTCAATTCTGGTCAGAAAAATCATGAGTGGAGTTTGAAACTACGAAAATGATGCATGGTTTGTAGCCGACTATTACCTGTTGTATTGATGCTTGCACATGTGTTGCTTGCATCATTGCCATAAACTCTTGCCTAAGAGTTTCTCTATCGGCATCCCTTGCCTTCATCATTTGTTCCATCTGACGCCTATGTTCTTCCCTTTCGGCTTCCCTTTCAGCCTCTTGAGATTCTAATCTCTCTTGTAGCTTTGAAAATGCTTCGGCTAGTGCCGATTCCTAACGCACTTGGTACTGGTAATCCTCAGATAGTAGTTGCTTTCTAGTTGGGTATTTTGCCAAGTATCCATTAGCATAAATCTTGGTTGATTTGCAGTTTCTAGTTTCCTGGTAGGCTGACTGGAAAATCTGATTTTGCTCCACGTCTGAGATGATGAGTGCTTCTCCATCTGTTTCCCTCTCCGAAATTTTGCTGCATGCATTATCCTAACAAAGGAGGACAGTTGAAGTAGTTAATTGAAAATGATTTTGTAGGCGGTCACTTTGCACCAGTTAATAAGGTTTGTACAAACTATTATATACTCACATAGACATCCCTAGATTCTTGGCTTGTCCATTGCCCATTCTTACTGTGCGTGATCATGAAAAGCTCCAAATCATTTGGCTCATCACTAGTTATGGGGTCCCTCTAATTAGGCAAGAATGTAACAAATTAGCGATATTTCAAAAGGTAAGGAAGCATGGTCATGTGCTTCTGAAGTTATTACCTTTTCAAAGCCACACTGAGAAAAAGTCTTTGATCCTGCCCAATGGTGTACCTTTACATTCTGCCGATTCTGAGAATTCTTGCAACTAACCCTCTGCACAAGGAGTTGATTATAAAAAAATATTGCAATGTACCGAAACATAGCCTTTATTTCATCAAGTGCAAATGGCAAGAATAAAGTAAAGGTCATCAAACCTGAAAACTTGTCTTGCCAAAATACAAAACCAGATAGTGCCATTCAACAATGTCCAACTCTTCTGGCTTATGTCTCATTCTCTCATCATAGGTGGTGTATGCCCTGTACGTAGCACTTAATGTTGCTCGCCATCCTTTGTAACGCTCATTAGCTATGGTCCATATTTTTTTCTTGTTTTCTTCGTTATTCTCAATGTCCCACTTATGCTGTTCAACATATAAAACATAAATTCTAGGTCACTTCTTAGCTAATTTGGTAACAAAACTATGTATGCTAGCAAAAACAAATCAGAAACTTACCATCATATCAGATACTATTGAATATTTGACATCTTGGTGGATATCCTTCCATGTTCTCACCCCAATGAGTGGTGCTTTTTTCCTTGTGTACACTACTATTTCATCAGTAAATGTGTGTGCGTTCTCACCTATAGCTCCTCCACGTGTAGAGAATTGGACTTTAAGCTTCTGACTGCCCTGCTTGGATCTCTTGTGGCTGGCTACCAATTCTTTCACAGTACCTCGTGCCTTCCTCTTTTGGGAGTCTTGTCCATCGAAACAATATACAGTGCAAGAGATTAAACAAAATCATTTACATAGGGAAAACTGAACTGAACATCAAAATAAAATCACAATAAGCATCACTTACTATCTCCCTGTGTTTTCTCACGCCGAGCATGTGATGGCTGGTTTAGAGGTGGTGTTGGATTGCTATCTTGACTTGAATTTAGTAAATCTATCTGATTTGTAGGGTTGTCATATGCACCTATAGACAATAGGTCACAAGTGTAAACTATAAATGTATTGCGAAGGACTAATAATAAGTTGGTTAACATTTTGGGAAAAGAAGGTATATATTACTAATTTGATCTAGTTGTCCTTGCACCCTTAACCATTCTTTGTAAGTCTTGACTATGTCATCCCTGTATATATCTTCAAAATCTAGGAAAGCCATGCTGCTATTAGTGATCTGGCCATTGCAATATAATATAATATAACAATTCATAATAGGGCAGCAACATAACTTACCCATGCCTTGGCCCTGTCTATGCATATTATTAAGCCACACCTTGTAATCATCAAGTGACTCATCTATGGAATGTTCACTATTTGATGCCACAGTTCTTGGCAATTTAATGGGTGTTATGTCCACAGTTCGCTCTATTATTTGATCCCTTGACAATACTAATCTGATGTCCCTCTCCTCTGCATTACTTGATATCATTGCATTTGCATCGACATCATATTCGATCTCGTTTAGTGTTGCTACAGAATTACCACTTCTCCTCTTGTAGTACAAGTAGTCCCTGGTACCATACCCCAAATTTGATTTCATTGTTATTAAGTTACCAAATGTGAGGTCGTCCCTGGCTATTGTATACTGAGCAAATTGTTGTCCCCCCAGTGCCCCCTTGCAAGTGAAAGAAACAGTCCATGTTTGTTCTGAGCTGTCACAGAATGTAATGAGAAACATAAGCACACCCTAAACAATATTTAAAGAAGGAATAACTTGAGAATGGCAAACAATAATGTGTCCTTCATATTATTGAAGCATCTCACTACCGTTTATTGAAGGATCTCACTATTGTTGAAGTAATTTGTCGAATTCTAAATCATTGCAGTAGCATCTAGACATACATTGTGTCGTTACCTATCATCGTCCTGAGTGGAACGTTGGAGGTTTTCTTGTGATTGGCTATCATCACCTCCATCTTCATCGGTAGGAGGTGTCGCCGTCCTGGACGAAGGTGTTTGAAAAAGCAACATCGTCGCCCTGGGTCTGGATAATGAAGCAGGTGTTGGTGTGTTGAACGCAGGTGATGTCGATTGAGTCTCCATTGATGCAATCTACAGTCCAGCTACATTGAACAAGTTTACTACATAGACACACAGGTACATGCATTACTCTTTCATAAGTGAAAAGTGAATAGATCAATGGCCCTAGGGTTGCCATAACTCTGATGAAGAGGAAGTCCGGGAGCCCTTGAGGTTTGAGCACTGGCAGTGGGGAGGCACATCGTGGTGGCCTCCGGGTACGGCCTGTCCTGCACCGGCGCCCCTCCAATGACGACGCGACGGCGAAGACAAGTGGCGGTGGCGGGTGTAGATCGGGAACCGAGTTGGAGGAGGGAAAGGAAAGAATTGGAGGACATGGGGAGGATAATGAGGAAGTGGGGAGGTTAAGATTCATTTTGTTCGCATAATGGGCGGGGTATTAGGCGGTAAATGGCTGCATGCGGGCGCCAAGCCAATTTTCGACAAAAATTACAAAAAATAAGTGGAAAAAGGGTGTGCCACTGACATTAGGGACCCACTTGTCGGCGCCGGGTTCATGGTGTTCATCTTTTTTATTTTGATTTATTGTAAAAACGTTAAACGTGTTTAGATTTCACATTTGTTGTCCAAATCAGGTGATTCTTTTTTCCAATTTCTCAGAAAAGTTTTTCCTTTCACATGGTTTTATTTGCATTGTGTTACTCAACCCCTTGTATTAACATTTTGTCATTTGCTTTACAATTTACGTACTCAACAATGAACAGACCTTTTTTGAATGTGTCCAAGGTACCAGGGGCTTATGAATAGGCAAGTTAGAATCTTGTTTGATCAAATGTGTATCATATAGGTGTGTCATATATCTGGCATATCATATAGGTTTATTGTAACACTCTAAAATTTGCATTCTTTTAAAATAGTAAATTTGAGTTATTTATGTTATTATGTGTGCATTCAAATATAGGAAATTAATAAAGTTTGTGAAATTAAAATCAAATATAAGGTTAGTAACCTCTTGATGCATACATGCTGTTGCACTTTTATTTTTTTGTAATGATTGGTTTGATCAAATTTGAATTGAATATGAAATCAAGTTGAAAATGGCTTGCTAAAACTCTAGAAAATAAAAAGAAAAAGATTTTGTTCTTTCTTCCCCTCCCTTCCTCAATTCTAGCATGCTGGCCCAACTTCCTCCGCGCCAGCCCAGCCACGCGCGGCCCAGCAACCCGCTGGCCCGCTCGCCTTCCCCTTTTCCCCCTCCTCCTGTTCCTTCTTGGGCTGGCCCAACTCAGGCAACTGCCACCGCCGCTTCCTACCTCCTTCTTCCCCTACTGACGGCCAGGGCCCACGTGTCAGCTCCTTCCCCCTCCTCCCGCGCGCCCCGCGCCAGTCAAGCCGCAACCGCCTCCGCGCCCACGTCTCGCATCGTGGGAGCGCCCTCCCCCATGCCCAGCCTCTATAAAACAGAGTTGAGATCCTCCGCCGCCCTCCCTGCTGCCTCCCCACTCCATTTTCGCGTTCGCCCGTGCACGAGAAAGCCGCAACCACAGCGCCGAGGTCCACCGTCCGCCCCTCCACGCGGTCCGCCATCCCCGAGCCGCGTTCGTCTCTGATTTTTGCCGTGGTAAGATTCGTCGTGCTCTTCTCTCTCTCCCCGACCTTTTCCCTTGGCAAATGGTGGCTTGTATGGCCGTTTTTGGGTGCGCCGACGAGCTCTCACCGCCGGCCATGGCCACCACCACTTCGGCTATGACCTCCGGCCCCATTCTCGGCCTGGCCGAGGTCGCGTGCACCCCCTCTATCCCCCGGTGCCCTCGGTTCTTCGAACCATGGCCTGTAGACCTCAATCCGCTCGCGCCGGTGACCTCCTTGCCGCCGGCCATGGTGCCCCGCCGCGGCCGCCACTGTTCCGGCCGCCACCTTTCTCTCTCTTCCCCCCAGATCTAATCCGAACCGTCCAATGCTTGATCAACGGCCACCGATGGCCGATACCCCTTCGTGGGTCCTTTTGCTAAAGAGACCCCCAGGTTTTGTGATTTTAAACCCGCAGTCCTCGACCAATTTTAAAAATCACAGATTTGATTTAAATCCGAAAATAGTTCATACTAATTACAGAAATGCCACTGGATTTGTTTTGCTCATAAAAACTTCGTTTTAGCTCCGATTCACCCGTTCAAATTGCGTTAGTTTCATAATTGCATAATCTACGTGTTAGTACCACTGTTAACTATGTTTGCAACTTTTAAATTTCATGGTTAGGTTTACTTAATTAAATTGCTATAGGAAATCTTGTTTAAATCATAACTTTTGCATTTTAGCTCCGATTTTCGTGAACTTCACGTTGACGTGATCGTAGCGAGACATAGATTCTTTTCATAAACATTTTATCTTGTTTTCTATACTGCTGGTGTACTGTTCTAATTATAGGATTGTTTGCTTTGCATGAATACCTTTGGAATGTTGTATGTTGCCGTGTTGGTCGCGTTCAGACGGTGAGAAGAACGTTGGTGACCAAGAGTTCTTTGATGATCAGTAGGACCAGCAAGAGTTTGTTAACCAAGGCAAGTATAGCATGGGATCTACCTTGATGTCCTATTCACCATTTATTAATTACTCATTTGCATGTGTCTAATTTTGATACCCGTAAGGACATCCTAGTGATTGATTATCCTATTTCCTTGTCTCCTATGGGTTATATGCATATGGGTAGTTTGCTAGCGCTCAATGCAACTATACATGATCTACATGATGACTAATGGTTCTATGTAACGAAAAGGTAAAACTTGCTTTTAAACAACTGAATTATAGGGCGAAGGAGCGAATGACTTTTGATCATGATGCTCTTGGCCCTACATAAGGACTTATCTGTCGGCAAAAGCTGGGACTGGCAGTGCAACCGTGAGGGTCACCTGGCTCTGAGTTTAGCTCAGTAATAGGACCTTTTCTAGCTTGTTAGAGGTTACCATTATGGTGCAAAAGGGGCTTGCCACGTTGGGTATAGGGCTGCCTCTGTTCCTATGTGTATAGCCACGATGGATATGTGCCATAGGAAAGGGGGGTTCCTACATCTGCCTGCCGAGGAAACCTAGCGGCCCTAACTTGTTAGAGAAACCTATGAAATGGCTTCATAGTGTATCCCGCCTGCTCACCTTGGCAGTGTTATGGGAGTAATTAACCCAGGCATATGGGAATCATGACTCATGGTGAATGTGCACAACATCTGCAGAGTGTTACAAACTGTTATAACAGCCGTGCTCACGGACATGAGCGGTCTGGAAAACTCCCAGAATAACTGGTTAATTATTGTTGTTCATTTATGTTGTTCTATGATGATAATATGATACAATTGATTCTCATATCTGATCATGTGGGTTTAATTGGGGCCTAAGCATAACTTGATACTACTTGATGATAAAATCTTGACTTGCTAAAAGTGCTTACCGCAGTAAACCAGAGTCATCCTTTTGAGCTTTCATAACCCCATGTTATCTTGTTAAGTACGGGAAGTACTTACGCTTGTTTACTTTCTATATTTGGATAAAAATCCTGGATGGGTAACAGATGACAACATGTATGAGGAGTTTCCTGAGGACTTTTAGGCTTGTGGTCAACCAGTTGACCATCCCTGTGAAGGAGCTTCCACGAGAGAGCTATCTTTTTATTTTCCGCTGTGTTGTGTAAGACTATGTGATGTTATTAATCGTGATGTAAGATACACCGTGATGATACTTTTTATAATTTGTCAACTTGTGTGTGTGACTGATCCCTGGGCATACATGAGTTTAGTGCATTCAATTTTATCCTTAAAATTGGGTGTGACAAATTGGTATCAGACTCGTGTTGACTGTAGGATGCAAGCCTAGTTAGAAATAGTCGTTTTAGCATCTTTGTTGCACTGGTTTCCTGCTTACTGTCTCATTCTTGTTATTTTATTAAAATATTTATGCTATTCATACCTTAATCTATTATATAAAATTTTTTATTCTAATTCTATCTTACTCTAAATCTATAGATGTCTCGTAACCCAAAGACCGCCTGCCTCAGCACTGTAGGCTACCGTGCCATGTTCACCCCCCGTGCTCCATAGGTGGAGAAGGAGATTGTGATCATCTCCGATGATGAGGTGGAACCCTTGATCGAGGATGATGAGGAGTGGATGGCTACCCCGACACCTGCACCTACTCCTACTCCAGCTGTTGCACCTGTCTATGTTGTTCCAGCTACCCCAGCAGAGTCATCAGCTACTTCACCTATGCCTGTGCCATCCCCAGTTGTCCCTATGGTGGATGAGGAGATAGACTGGAAGTGCAAGTACTACTTCAAGCCAGCCCCGGAGACGGCCAACTACCACACCCTCCTTACTCATGTGCTGGATGACTACTATCCTGATCTGCACGCCTCCATCAACTATCATTGTGCAGAGTACCAGCATTCTTTGGAGGCAGCCTTTTGGAAGGTAGAGCTGGTTGTCACTGCCTGGAATGACATAAAGAATGGACATAAGATGGGCCACTGCCAGACGGGCTCATGCATTGGATGGCATGCAAGATGCAGCGCAGGACGCTTACATCTACTACCATGGTCGTCGTTTTGAGGCCATGAAGGAGGATCGTTTTAGGTTCTTTCCTCACAATGATCATGAGGGTAATTGGCAGGTCCTGGCACCACCAGAAAGTGATCCAACTCTGGAAGCAACAGTGCAACATGTCCATGCCATGCAGGGGGTAGATGAAGAAGTCAAGGGAGAGTTGCGTGCATCACAGAGAGCCGAGAGACGTCTCCAGAAGCAAGTTGATGAACTGCGTGCTCAACTTGGGCTGCCACCGATCTACAAGAAGAAGTGCTGGTCATTCACCATGATTGACACCGCCCCATAGGTGTTAGGTGCCTTGTTTAAAGCTACGACGTTGTTAGTTCATGTGTCATGTCTAGTCTTGTCTTGTCTTGTGAACTTTAGTGATTAGATATTTTTAATTGTGAACTTGGATGATTTGGAGTTTGGTTGTTTGCTGGAAGTTTGTGGGCATGTCCACAAATTCCATAGGTTTGAACCTTAAAGTTTAGATGGGGTCTTAATGCAGATGGTTTGCTTTATCTTATCTCTGTTGTGCTGTTTTCTGGAGCAGCCTGTGTTCTTTACCTTGTATCTCGAAATCTGGGCTGCCAAAAATTCTGAAATTTTTGTGGAGATATCTAGACTTCAGTATCTTTCAAATGTCTCTGGAATCACGTCAATATCTGCTCAGGTTTGTGAGATCTAGATGTCACAAGTTGATGTTTCTGCGCAGACTAGAACCCAGAACAGATTCGGTTTAGCTCTATTTTTGACCATGTATATATCAGAATCTGTAAAAGTGATCTAAATAAAAGTTGTAGCTGATCTCCTAAGATTTCTAACCATTCTTGGTACGCCTCTGTTGGATCTCTGAAACTCGAGTTATGACAGATTTACTGAACTGCTGTATTTGAATCTTGTCCAGAAAATTCTCAGCATTGTTCCTTATCTTTTATAAGCTCTCTATAATTTGGAAATCTCTAAAACTTTGCGCATTTGTTTAGAAAGCAGATGGCCGCAAGAGGAGGAAGAGGCAGAGGCCGTGGTCGTGGTCATGATGCTCTGATTAATCCACCACCACCGCCACCAGTGACTATGGAACAGTTGATGGGAATGCAAGCGCAATTGATGCAAGCCATGATGCAATGTTTGGATAATGAACCAGCAAGAGGACCACCGCCTATTCAGGTCAGAGACAAGCGTGGAGAATTCATGAAGGGTTGCCCTCCAGTGTTCACCCACGCCTCAGACCCCTTGGAGGCAGACGATTGGTTGCGTGCTGTGGAAAAGCAACTTAACATATCACAATGCAATGATCTTGAGAAGGTGTTGTATGCTTCTGGTCAACTCCAGGGAGCTGCTCAGGATTGGTGGGAGTCCTTCTAGTTTGGACGCCCCAACGATGCTCCTGTTATCACCTGGCGGGAATTCAAGGACAATTTCCGGTCATATCATATCCCCGATGGACTAGTGGAACTGAAGCAGGAGGAATTCAGGTCCCTTAAGCAAGGATCCATGTCTGTGGCGGAGTATCATGACAAGTTTGCTCAACTATCACGCTATGCTCCAAATCATGTAGCTGAGGATAGGGAGAAGCAACGCCGTTTCCTCAAGGGCCTTTATGATGGACTGTAGCTCAAGCTTATCTCCAACACATACCCTAACTTTCAGTCATTGGTGAACCGCGCTATTGTGATTGACGATAAGCACAAAGAGATGGAAGCTAAGAAGAGGAGGCTTCAAGGGCAAGCTTCTAGAAGCAACACCCGCCCACGTGCCTATCCCTAGCAGGGTTTTCAACAGAGGAATCAAGGACCATCTACCCAAGGAAACCGTGGTCAGTATCCTCAGCGTAACCAATTCCAGCAACGCCCTCAGTACCAGCAACAGTTTGGTAATCAGCGTCCCCAGCAACAGACCATCAATCCGGCAACACGTCAGGGAATGCCCAACAATGCTCCTATCAAGAGTGGTGCACCCAATAACCCCAACGCATGCTACCGCTATGGAGAAGTAGGTCACTATGCTCATCCATGTCCAAAGAAGCAGAACCAGCAAGCTTCATAGAACCAGAATGGCAATCCGAAGTTCAACGCCCGACCACCTCACACTGCAAAAGTGAACTATGTGTCATCTGATGCAGCTCTGGAGATGCCCGAGGTCATGTTGGGTACGTTCAGTGTCAACTCTATCTCTGCTACATTACTTTTTGATTCAGGTGCTTCGCATTCATTTATTTCCCAAGCTTTTGTTAGAATGCATAGCATACCTTTATGTGCCATGAAAACCCCCATACTAGTAAATTCACCGGGAGGTAGCATGCCAGCTTCTTATTGGAGTCCCTCGGCTAGCATTTCCTTAAGGGGGGTAGACTTCAAAGTGAAACCTATTATGTTGAGAATAGTGGGAATTGATCTTATTCTGGGTATGGATTAGATGAAACAACACCGGGCAGTGATTCAGTGTCAGGAGAGATCTGTTGTTGTGACATCACCTAATGGAGATAGAATCTATGTAGAAGTGGTAGTGCAAGCTTAGCCAACAGCCACTGTAAACTGGCTGGATGGTGGTGCCAATAAACAAGATCGTGTTGTGGAGGAGTTCCCGGATGTTTTCCCTGATGACTTGCCAGGTGTGCCACCTGACCGTGACATTGAATTCATTATTGAATTATTACCTGGAACTGCACCAATAGCTAAACGTCCATATAGAATGGGGGTTAATGAATTAGAGGAGCTTAAGAAACAACAAAAAGAGTTGCAAGAAAAAGGTTTCATACGCCTCAGTTCTTCCCCATGGGGGGCACCTGTGATCTTTGTGGATAAGAAGGATGGTAGACAAAAGATGTGTGTGGATTACCGTTCACTTAATGAGGTTACTATTAAGAATAAATACCCTTTGCCTAGCATTGATGATTTGTTTGATCAGTTGAGAGGAGCCTATGTGTTCTCCAAGATTGATCTCCGCTCAGGTTACCATCAACTAAAGATTCAAAACTCAGACATACCCAAGATAGCATTCACTACACGGTATGGCTTGTATGAGTATACTGTTATGTCTTTTGGATTGACCAATGCACCTGCAAACTTTATGTATCTGATGAATAAGGTGTTCATGGAGTTTCTTGATAAATTTGTGGTGGCATTCATTGATGACATACTGATATTCTCCAAGACTGAAGAAGAACATGCTGAACATATAAGGTCGGTCTTGCAAAAGCTTAGAGAACATAAGTTGTACGCTAAGCGGAGCAAGTGTGAGTTTTGGTTGAAGGAGGTCTCTTTTCTGGGTCATGTTGTCTCCAATGGTGGAATAGCAGTGGATCTAGGCAAAGTGCAAGATGTATTGAATTAGAAACCACCAACCAATGTAAGTGAGATTCGTAGCTTTTTGGGATTGGCTGGATACTACAGGAGATTCATTGAAGGTTTTTCCAAGCTTGCTAAGCCTATGATAGCTCTATTGGAAAAGAATGCCAAATTTGTATGGTCTGATAAATGCCAGGCAAACTTTGAAGAGCTCAAGAGGAGATTGACTACAGCTCCAGTGTTGATTTTGCCAGATTTAAGCAAGAACTTCTCTATATATTGTGATGCATCCCGTCTGGGCCTTGGATGTGTTCTTATGCAAGAAGGAAGAGTGGTGGCATATGCATCTAGACAATTGAGGAAGCATGAGTTGAATTACCCTACTCATGACTTGGAATTGGCAGCTGTGGTTCATGCTTTGAAAATATGGAGACATTATCTAATTGGGCATAAGAGTGATATCTATACAGATCACAAGAGTTTGAAGTATATCTTTACCCAGTCAGATCTAAATCTAAGACAACATCGTTGGTTAGAATTGATCAAAGACTATGATTTGGAAGTGCATTATCATCTAGGAAAAGCAAATGTCGTAGCTGATGCACTTAGCAGGAAGAGTTATGCCAATGGACTTCGGACGACATTTATGCCAACAGAGTTGTGTGCTGAAATGGAGCATCTGAACTTGAGCTTTGTCACTAATGCAATGGAGTTGGTGATAGAGCCTACCTTGGAGCAAGAGATACGCAAAGGTCAATTGGAGGATGAAAAACTTAAAGAGATAGCAGAGAATATAGTGCTTGGAAAGGCACCAGAATTCAGGATGGATGAGAATGGTACTCTTTGGTTCGGGAAAAGGATATGTGTACCTGAAGTGAAGGTTATCCGTGATGCAATTCTGCAAGAGGCACATGAGTCTGCTTATTCTATACATCCTGGAAGTACCAAGATGTATTTGGATCTCAAAGAGAAGTATTGGTGGTATGGTTTGAAGTGAGATGTGGCAAAGTATGTGGCTTTGTGTGACACTTGTCAAAGGGTGAAAGCTGAGCATCAAAGACCTGCAGGGTTGCTACAACTAATGAAGATTCCTGAGTGGAAATGGGAAGAAGTTGGTATGGATTTTATCGTAGGTTTGCCCCACACTCAAAGAGGTTATTATTCAATATGGGTAATAGTGGATCGACTCACCAAGGTTGCTCACTTTCTACCAGTCAAGACTACCTATACAGGTGCAAGGCTACCAGAGTTGTACATGGAAAGGATAGTGTGCTTACATGGTGTTCCCAAGAAAATTGTGTCTGATAGAGGTACTTAGTTTATGTCGCAATTCTGGCAAAAAGTACATAGATCTTTGGGGACAAAGTTGAATTTCAGTTCTGCTTACCACCCACAAATTGATGGACAGACTGAAAGGATCAACCAGATTTTGGAAGATATGTTGAGAGCTTGTGCACTATAGTATGGTACTAGTTGGGACAAGAGTTTGTCATATGATGAGTTCTCATACAACAACAGTTACCAGAAGAGTCTCAAAATGGCACCTTTTGAGGCGTTGTATGGGCGTAAATGTAGAACGCCATTGTTCTGGAATCAGACTGGTGAAACTCAAGTGTTTGGACCCGATGTCCTTAGAGACACAGAAGAACAAGTGAGAATGATTAGAGATAACTTGAGAGTGGCTCAGTCCCGACAGAAAGAGTTACGCAGATACACGTAGAAGGGAGCTGACTTTCGAAGTTGGAGATTATGTGTACTTGAAGGTGTCACCAATGAGAAGTGTGAAAAGATTCAATATGAAGGGAAAGTTGGCACCGAGGTATATTGGAACTTTCAAGATCCTAGAGAGACATGGAGAAGTAGCCTATCAGTTGGAACTGCCTGAGAGTTTGTTAGGTGTGCACGATGTGTTTCATGTTTCTCAGTTAAAGAAGTGTTTGCGAGTACCAGAAGAGCAAATTCCTTTAGAAGAACTTGCTATTAAGGAAGATCTCACATATGAAGAGTATCCGATAAAGATCTTACAGATGGTAGAAAGAGTTACAAGGAGCTGAGTTATAAAATGTGCAAGGTACAGTAGAATCGGTATACAGAGGATGGGGCTACTTGGGAAAGAGAAGAGGAGTTGCGAAAGTCTTATCCCCAACTGTTTGAGTAAGCAATCATCCGAATCTCGAGGACGAGATTCATCTTAAGGGGGTAGAATTGTAACACTCTAAAATTTGCATTCTTTTAAAATAGTAAATTTGAGTTATTTATGTTATTATGTGTGCATTCAAATATACGAAATTAATAAAGTTTGTGAAATTAAAATCAAATATAAGGTCAGTAACCTCTTGATGCATACATGCTGCTGCACTTTTATTTTATTTTTTTGTAATGATTGGTTTGATCAAATTTGAATTGAATACGAAATCAAGTTGAAAATGGTTTGCTAAAACTCTAGAAAATAAAAAGAAAAAGATTTTGTTCTTTCTTCCCCTCCCTTCCTCAATTCTGGCCTGCTGGCCCAACTTCCTCCGCGCCAGCCCAGCCTCGCGCGGCCCAGCAACCCGCCGGCCTGCTCGCCTTCCCCTTTCCCCCCTCCTCCCGTTCCTTCCTCCTTCTTCCCCCGCTGACGGCCAGGGCCCACACGTCAGCGCCTTCCCCCTCCTCCCACACGCCCCGCGCCAATCAAGCCGCAACCACCTCCGTGCCCACGTCTCGCATCATGGCAGTGCCCCTCCCCCACGCCCGGCCTCTATAAAATGGAGCCGAGATCCTCCGCCGCCCTCCCTGCTGCCTCCCCACTCCATTTTCGCGTTCGCCCATGCACGAGAAAGCCGCAACCGTAGAGCCGAGGTCCGCCGTCCACCCCTCTGCGCGGTCCGCCATCCCCAAGCCGCGTTTGTCTCCAATTTTCGCTGTGGTAAGATCCATCGTGCTCTTCTCTCTCTCCCCGACCTTTTCCCTTGGCAAATGGTGGCTTGTATGGCCATTTTCGGGTGCGCCGACGAGCTCCGGCCCCGTTCTCGGCCTGGCCGAGGTCGCGTGCACCCCCTCTATCCCCCGGTGCCCTTGGTTCTTCAAACCATGGCCTGTAGACCCTAATCCGTGCGCGCCGGTGACCTCCTTGCCGCTGGCCATGGTGCCCCGCCGCGGCCGCCACTGTTCCGGTCGCCACCTTTCTCTCTCTTCCCCCCAGATCTAATCCGAACCGTCCAATGCTTGATCAACGGCCACCGATGGCCGATACCCCTTCGTGGGTCCTTTTGCTAAAGAGACCCCCAGGTTTTGTGATTTTAAACCCATAGTCCTCGGCCGATTTTAAAATTCACAGATTTAATTTAAATCCGAAAATAGGTCATACTAATTACAGAAATGCCACTGGATTTGTTTTGCTCATAAAAACTTCGTTTTAGCTCCGATTCGACCCGTTCAAATTGCGTTAGTTTCATAATTGTATAATCTACATGTTAGTACCACTGTTAACCATGTTTGCAACTTTTAAATTTCATGGTTAGGTTTACTTAATTAAATTGCTATAAGAAATCTTGTTTAAATCATAACTTTCGCGTTTTAGCTCCGATTTTCGTGAACTTCGCGTTGACGTGATCATAGCGAGACATAGATTCTTTTAATAAACATTTTATCTTGTTTTATATACTGCTGGTGTACTGTTCTAATTATAGGATTGTTTGCTTTGCATGAATGCCTTTGGAATGTTGTATGTTGCCGTGTTGGTCGCGTTCAGACGGTGAGAAGAACGTTGGTGACCAAGAGTTCTTTGATGATCAGTAGGACCAGCAAGAGTTTGTTAACCAAGGCAAGTATAGCATGGGATCTACCTTGATGTCCTATTCACCATTTATTAATTACTCATTTGCATGTGTCTAATTTTGATACCCGTAAGGACATCCTAGTGATTGATTATCCTATTTCCTTGTCTCCTATGGGTTATATGCATATGGGTAGTTTGCTAGCGCTCAATGCAACTATACATGATCTACATGATGACTAATGGTTCTATGTAACGAAAAGGTAAAACTTGCTTTTAAACAACTGAATTATAGGGCGAAGGAGCGAATGACTTTTGATCATGATGCTCTTGGCCCTACATAAGGACTTATCTGTCGGCAAAAGCTGGGACTGGCAGTGCAACCGTGAGGGTCACCTGGCTCTGAGTTTAGCTCAGTAATAGGACCTTTTCTAGCTTGTTAGAGGTTACCATTATGGTGCAAAAGGGGCTTGCCACGTTGGGTATAGGGCTGCCTCTGTTCCTATGTGTATAGCCACGATGGATATGTGCCATAGGAAAGGGGGGTTCCTACATCTGCCTGCCGAGGAAACCTAGCGGCCCTAACTTGTTAGAGAAACCTATGAAATGGCTTCATAGTGTATCCCGCCTGCTCACCTTGGCAGTGTTATGGGAGTAATTAACCCAGGCATATGGGAATCATGACTCACGGTGAATGTGCACAACATCTGCAGAGTGTTACAAACTGTTATAACAGCCGTGCTCACGGACATGAGCGGTCTGGAAAACTCCCAGAATAACTGGTTAATTATTGTTGTTCATTTATGTTGTTCTATGATGATAATATGATACAATTGATTCTCATATCTGATCATGTGGGTTTAATTGGGGCCGAAGCATTACTTGATAATACTTGATGATAAAATCTTGACTTACTAAAAGTGCTTACCACAGTAAACCAGAGTCATCCTTTTGAGCTTTCATAACCCCATGTTATCTTGTTAAGTACGGGAAGTACTTACGCTTGTTTACTTTCTATATTTGGATAAAAATGCCGGATGGGTAACAGATGACAACGTGTATGAGGAGTTTCCTGAGGACTTTTAGGCTTGTGGTCAACCAGTTGACCATCCCTGTGATGGAGCTTCCACGGGAGAGCTATCTTTTTATTTTCCACTGTGTTGTGTAAGACTATGTGATATTATTAATCGTGATGTAAGATACACCGTGATGATACTTTTTATAATTTGTCAACTTGTGTGTGTGACTGATCCCTGGGCACACATGAGTTTAGTGCATTCAATTTTATCCTTAAAATTGGGTGTGACATTTATCATGTTCAATGTCACCTTCTTTGCCTTGAGGTGATTTCATGTGGGAGCTAAGACAATGTTTCAGTGCAAATTGGTAATGGATGTCCTCAAGGACAGGATTGATCGCACAAACCATCTTTTTGCAGCGTGACATCTTTACCTAGGTTAGTGTTCGTGACACCAAGATACACTTATCTTTGTATTTGTATTTGTGATAAACCAAGCTAGTGATATACACTTACCTTTGTATTTGTGATAGCATCCACTCCCTCATGCACATTGTGTTAGGACTTAAGACAATATATATTGGAATTGTATAAACCTAAATTGGCAAAAAATTAGGACTAAAAAACTTGTAAATTAAAAATGAAGGAATATAAATTGGAAGAAAATGCAAAAAAATGTGTTAGGTGTATCATATATATGGCATATCATATAGGTATATAATGTTCAATGTCACCTTCTTTGCCTTGAGGTGATTTCATGTGGGAGCTAAGACAATGTTTCAATGCAAATTGGTAATGGATGTCCTCAAGGACAGGATTTATCGCACAAACCATCTTTTTGCAGCATGACATCTTTACCTAGGTTTGGGTTCGTGACACCAAGATACACTTATCTTTGTATTTGTATTTGTGATAAACCAAGCTAGTGATATACACTTACCTTTGTATTTGTGATAGCATCCACTCCCTCATGCACATTGTGTTAGGACTTAAGAAAATATATATTGGAATTGTATAAACCAAAATTGGTAAAAAATTAGGACTAAAAAACTTGTAAATTAAAAATGAAGGAATATAAATTGAAAGAAAATGCAAAAAAATGTGTTGCATCCCTGAATCGAACCGAAGCCTACAAGTTCCAGAACCGAATCTCTGAAATTTTCTAGACATCACATTTGGTGGCACATCGAGAGGTGGAACTGATGTGTGTCCATGTCCTAGATGTGTATGCATGGCATACAGACCGCGGCCTCTGGTTCAGATTCATTTTCTTCATAGAGGGTTTGATGAAAGCTTTATCAGGGAAGGGGAAGGTTCAGATGCGGGATTGCACAGTGAAGACGCACCAGTAGCTGATGTAGAAGTACACAATGACGCACCACCACCAGCTGATATAGAAGTAGACAACGAATCCGCACCACATGAAGTTGGAGTAGACAACGAAGAAGGCGCACCGAGTGATGACGACCATGGTGTCACTAATTTGGTTAGATCCCTAATCAGAGGTGCTATACATGGAGAGATCAGAGATACTAATGACAATGAACAGCCAAATGAACATGCGAAGATATTCTTCAAATTATTACAGGAGGCAGAAAAGAACTTGTATCCAGGTTGTGAGGATGCTACTAAGGTCTCTTTTATTGTGGAACTTTTCCAGGTTAAGTGCTTGTACGGTATTAGTAACAGAGCATTGGAGGGGGTACTTAATCTGTTCACAAGGTTTTTTCCTAAAGGCCACTGTGTCCCGGACACAATGAATAAAGTGCAAAGGGTGGTTCGAGATCTAGGCTTGGACTATGTAAAGATACACGCCTGTGAGAAGGATTGTGTGTTATTTTGGAAGGAAAATGCAAATCTGGATGCATGCCCTAAATGTGGCGAGTCTAGGTGGAAAACGACCGACGACGGTGCTCACAAGGACGCTGCGGATGGTGATGCTGATACAACAAACAAGAAGCGTGTCCCACGTAAAATCCTATGGTACTTTCCTCTTACTCCTCGGCTAAGAAGATTATATATGACAGAGAGCACATCATCACAAATGCGATGGCATAAGGAAGAATTGGTCGATGATGGCAAAATGTGTCACCCTGCTGACTCTAAGGCATGGAAGCATGTGGATAACAAGTATGGTTGGTTTGCAAAGGAAGCTCATAATATTAGGCTGGGTCTTGCTTCTGATGGCTTCAACCCCTTTGGCATGCAAAATGTTACATACACCACATGGCCTGTTATCCTCATCCCTTACAATTTGCCTCCTTGGTTGTTTGAGAAACAGCCTTATTGGATTATGTCGATGTTGATTCCTGGGGAATGAATATTGATGTCTATTTAAGGCCCCTCATTGATGAGTTGAAGGATCTTTGGGAAAAAGGGAATTGATACATGGGATGACAAGGTAAAGAAGAATTTTAAACTACATGCTATTCTGCTTTGGACAATTAATGACTTTCCTACATATGCGATGCTTTCTGGTTGGAGCACAAAAGGCAAATTTGCATGTCCATACTGCCACAAGGATATAGATTATTTGTGGTTGAGATTTGGAAAAAAGCACTGCTACATGGGACATTGTCGTTTTTTGTCGTCGGACCATCCTTGGCGCATGAACAAGATGAGCTTCAATAATGAGGTGGAAACCAGGGAGGCTCCAGTACCACTGTCTGGTCAACAGGTATTGGATCAGTATGAAACTTTTGATCAAGTGATATTCGGAAAGGCGACATCAAAAAGAGGAAGCGTGACGAAGATAAAAGATGGCACAACTGGAGGAAGAAGAGTATTTTTTAGCTCCCTTACTGGTCTTCTTTGCTCATAAGGCATAATTTGGACATGATTCACATTGAGAAAAACATATGCGAGAGCATATTCGGTACTTTGCTTGAAATTGAAGGAAAATGTAAGGACAACGAGAAGACCCGACTTGACATGGAACAGCTAGGGATAAGGCAAGATCAACACCCTATCATTGACAATGATAATTATACCTTGCCACCAGCCTTGTACTTTTTAGATAAGGCTGACAAGAAAAGTTTATGCCAATTTCTACATGGAGCAAAGATGCCTGATGGGTTTAGCTCCAATATAAGGAGATGTGTTGACGCAAATGCATGTAAGGTGTCTGGACTGAAAACACATGACTACCATATTATTCTACAGAAATTGTTACCCTTAGTCATCAGAAAGATTTTGCCCGAAGAAGTTGTCATGCCATTGATTCAACTTAGTAGGTTCTTCAGTGCACTTTGTTCGAAGAAGCTGGTGGAAGAAGATCTTGACAAACTTAGCAGTACAATTAAAGAGACTCTTTGCCGGCTTGAGATGGTATTCCCACCTGCATTTTTTGATATCATGATTCATTTGCCGGTTCATCTAGCTAAAGAGGCTAAACTTGGAGGGCCCGTGTGTTATGGATGGATGTATCCAGTTGAGAGGTATCTACGTACTGTCAAAGGATATGTGAGAAACAAGGCGCACCTAGAAGGTTCAATAGTCGAGGGATACATAGCCGAGGAGTGCCTTACATTTTGCTCTAGATTCTTGGACGTTGACACCAAGATGAATCATGCTGATCATCATGAAAGTACAATAGTGAATGAGCCACCATCTGGTGTGAGCGTATTTGGAGAAATGGATTACAAGAGGAGAGGATAGACTACCAAGATAATTGGTGTGGATGAGGTTCAGAAGATGAGGCACTACATCATTAGTAACTGCGATGAAGCCAGACCATGGGTCGAGTAAGTTGCAATATACCATCATTAATTAATGTACTTTTTGTTTCTGGCATCAACTAATTAATTAATTGGCTATTTCAATGCAGCGAGCACATGGAAGAACTAAAAAAATAGTATAAGGAATCTTAATAAATGACACGAGGAGCACTTTGTAAGGTGGTTTGAGGGCAAGGTTAGTTCTATTTTTTATTTTTTTTATTCCATGTGATGGTTAGAACGATGTACTTATTAACTGGCATTTGTTTTCAAACTGTGTTTGCAGATCACCAAACTATACGAGAAAGGTGAAGCGAGTGAACTTATGTATGCCCTTTCTCAAGGACCGGACCATCGAGCTCATGTGTTCAATAGATGCTACATCAATAACTGGCTATTTCGAACGACTACCATTGAGAAAAACCTCATCACACAAAACAATGGTGTGCTTGTGAGGGGTGATGGTACTACTAGCAACATGAACTGGTATGGAGTGATTAGAAGAATGATCTCACTCGAGTTCCTAGCACAAAAAGAAGTTTTATTGTTTCAGTGTGGTTGGTATGATGTGTCGGCTGCCAGTACCAGCAGAAGTAGAGGATATAGTAGGGATAAATATGGTGTTATCAATATCGATACTTCCAGGTTCAGATATTCAAATGAACCTTACATTCTGGCAACACAGGCTGAACCGGTGTTTTTTGTCAACCTCATGAACAAGCTAGGATGGTCTAGTGTTGTTGCGGTGAGACCAAGAAATTTATTTGCCATGCCAGAAGCAGAAAATGAGGGTGACATGGAAGTTGATCTACTTGATGTGGGAATCCAAGACATGAATCTATTAGGCCCAAATGAGGATTTGTCAAATTGGACAAGACCAGACAAGGAAGGCACAACTGGTGATGCCTCTGTTATTAATCAGGTGCATGGCGAAGCAGTTCTTGAACCAGATGATGCGGTCTTACTTGATGAGTATGATGATGACAAAGATGACACCTACATTGACGATGGAGTTGTTGCACCAGTTGCGGTAGAAAGCATAGAAGATGATTTCTTTGTTTAAATACTTATCCTCTGTACAACAGTGATGTTTTTTCTGGATTTTTTTTAAACAATCTCATTGTCCGGGATAATGAATAGCTGCAGTTGGTCTTTAAACTATTATACTCATGTTTGTTTTCTATCATAAGCACAAATATCAGCAAGCTGGACAATTTTTTTGTTTTCTGAAATTATCATGGAAGATGCGGATGGTTATCGTCCTTGTTGACATATGAAGTGAATTAGCCATCTTCATCATGTAAACAAGTAATATAAAGGCGGCTTAATGTCAAACACACCTTAGTAGCACAGTGGTAGATGAGTGTTTGCTTGTACTTTAGTTCCTAGGATCAAATCCTCTGTGGAACATTTTTTTTGGTCAATAGAATACATTATTCAGAAATGCGTGGAGCATTTTGTCTATTGCAACCATTCTTGGTATATTGCAACACTTTTAGGCCGTTGCATCAGAGGTAGTCTAATGCGTGGAGCATTTTGTATATTGCAACCAATTTTGTATATTGCAACACTTTTAGGCCGTTGTATCAGCGGTAGCCTATAGCAACACAAAAAACCATGGCAATATTAACATGATATTGCGACCATTTAGGATTGTAGTTGCAATAAGTACTTAACAATTGCAACGCCACAAAAATTATTACAACCCCAGAAAAACATGGCAATAGGAACATGCTATTGCATCCATTCAAAAATCTTGTTGCAATAACCACCCTAGCAATTGCAACACCATGGAACATTATTGCAACCCATAATAACCGTGGCAATAGTTACAAGCAAAAGCAACCAAATCCAATATAGTTGCAATAACACCAAGTAATTGCAACGAAAACCAATACTATTGCAACTCAAAAATGTCATTGCAATAATGCCAACTAATTGCAACACAATTCTTAAATGGTTACGGTAGCACAAGCCTGTTGTAACGACAAACCATACATATTGCAACAAATTTAGTCCGTTGCAATATAGGCACATATTGCAACCATTTTTTGAAAAGGTTGCAATACGACCCACCTATGGCAACTAAATTAGTGGTGTTGTGATCATGTGGCGTGGCATTAGAGGTAGAACCTTGTAGTGAACCATTCTTACTCTCTCTCATTACATTACCGCAAACTAGTTGTCAAGCTCTTTAGTGTAGCTAGTTGTGAGAGCTTATTAGTTTGGTTAGTGTGGCTCTTTAGTTAGCCTTTGAGAGCACACTAACTCAGTGTAGTGACATAGTCATTGTGTGGATAGAGACTATAGAAACTAGAATTGTGGTAGGTGGCTTATATTTTTAGTAGGCTAGCGCAACACTCGCTTCGCTTCTTATTTGTCTAACCGGTTTGCTAAGTGTTGTTGTAGAAATTTTTAATAGGCTATTCAACCCACCTCTAGCCATTAGGACCTTTCACCCGTAGGGTCGGTAGAAGCTCAATTACTTGCAGCCGGGAGCTCGTCTTGACCTTCTCTAGCTGGTGCTCGTGTCCTTCTGGCCAGGGACCTCGCCGGAGATGAGGTGATGCGCCGGTGTCCGGTCAGAGCGCTGCCGCCCCATCAGCTCGCATGTGGCCAGCACTACGGGGGGCCGTCTCCAACTTCACCACCACCTCAACCATGTTCGTTGTAAGCTGATGATGCTCAATCGCCCCCTATTAGTCCGTCAATTGCGTTAGCTCGCCAGACCGCTCATGCTGCTGTGGCGGTTGGGCCGCCGCTGTGGGTAGCGCTATAGAAATCACTGTTTAACTCCTAATCGCCGCGTAGGGTTTTGTCTTGGCTCCGCGGTGCTCGTCGGTTCGATTGTGGGGCTGGTGTTTTGTTCCGGTGGTCGGTGTACACACGATGTGTCGGTCGGAGTCGCGCCGTCATGTGCAGGCTGCCGGGTACCATCCCGTGGTAAAGACAGGCTAGTTCAGGGGTCTCTCTGCAAAGCGCGCCTCTTGCAGAATAGTGCGCAAGTGCTCCGCGTAATAACTCGCGTTGTGGGCCTGTTGGGCCAGCCTGCTACACGTGCGGGCTTCCCTTCACGGGCCATTTAGGTTGCTGGGCCGAATAGTTGGTCACCGGCCTTTTCTTTTTCTAAAGCGTTTTCCAAATTAGTTTCTAAGGTAAATTTGTAAATTCCAGATAAAATTGTGTAGATGTTCAAAAATAGTGAAACTAATTTTGTTAGCCTCCTAAAATTATGACCTATCTGCTAATGTATTTTGTTCACTTAGTTTCAAAGAATTTTCAAAAGTAGACTAATTAATTTGAAGCACTTAAAATGGGTAAAACATGAACTTGTAGAAATTTTTGTGAGAAAATGGTGATAGTGTCGACTTTGAAAATTTTACAGTAAATTCCTAATATTATTAGCTGCTCACTGTAAATTTTGTAGCACCAGAATAATTATTTTGCTAGATAGATAATGATGCCCTATTTCAAATAAATATTAAATCGATAGAATGGAATAAAGAAACAACTTGGGTTTGTATAACTAAAACACTCATTGGGAAATAACATCTTGTTCGACAACATGGATACATAGCCTAAGTACGGTCAGCATTAGAACTAGCTCATTAGCTTGAGAGGCGTAAGTCGTATTTTACGAGTCACGGTTGCAGCTGGTTGTTTACGTCTCTACATTGCATCCATGTATACCATAATAGGAACAACGATGGATCATGGAGTCGATCGGAGTAACGGAAAGGTGGTGTCTTGAGGATCGTGTCACCCTGATGGAATGCTAATTTTAGTTATATCTTACCCAGGCAAGCCCCAGTGCATAACACCTATTATTCTGCACTTTATTTTATGCTTGTGTATTAAGTTTAAGGAGTTGAATGAAACCCACTTGCATATATATATTCTTACCCTATGAGTTTTACTAGTATGACAGGGTCATGTAGATTGTTGTGCTATAGGACTCCGGTAGAAATCGAGTGATTGCCTGTCACTCGCGAGAGATAGAAAAGATGTTATTATTGCTAATATATTATTATCACCTAGAAAATATATATGAATGATATTTGGAGACTAGGCGGAATGGTACTTTGGATCTGGACTTGGGTTTGGCATTCGAGCGAGGCTCGAATTGCATTTGTTCCGCTTGTGTCGTTTAAGGACTGGCCATTGCATTGGGTTCTAGGTAGGTCACAGACTTATTATCCTGAGTACATACTTATTTATGAGAGCAGGGAAGTCTCATTACTCTCTTATCGTGGGTTCTGGCTCTTTCTAGACTGACTGATTGGAGACAGGGATGGTGGAGGTCTAAGCACCACACTGAGTCTAGGACTCAGGTGTGGGGGCTTGGAGTCCAAGTTTGGATAGAGACCTAGACCCCTTGATAGGAGAGTGGTGGGTTAGTCCTATTTGTGCCTAGGGTACAAGCGAGGCGTATGTTTTGGGGTACCCAGCTGGGATACATTGGTTCACGAATCGTCGGGCAATCTGGTACGACTTGTTTACAGTCTAGCACCATAGTAAGAACTAGAATATGAAAGATGGTAAAATGGTTCTGATTGCTTACCACCTGCTTGAAAGTAGCACAAGTGCTTACATAGAATGGTTAGTTAATGAACTAATGATGACGGCTAATAAAATTGAATATAAGGATGCACATTTAGTAATGCTCCTACAGATGCAATAAAACCACAAGCCAGATAGCCTTGCATATCCTTGGAGTCTATTCTTTCCTCCTGACAGATAAGTCTTGCAGAGTACAAATGAGTACTTAGGGTTTGTTCTACCCTCTTGCAGGTGACAGGAACATGTGGAGCTGGCAGTTGTGTGTGGAAACCACTTGGTGGGCTCAGCGAGGATTTCCTAACGTTGCGGACATAGAGTTTATTTGAAACTTTCACCCAAAATATTTTACAATGGAAAAACTTATAACCTGCTATGAAGTATATAACGAATCATCATGTTAATGTTTAACTTGTCATTAAATGATTTTATTTCTGCTGAGACTCTGATAACATGATTATATTTCGTTGTTATAAACAATAAATATTATACTCTTATGTTGCATGAAAAGTGATGTAAGAAATGGCTAAAATGTAGTAAGCTTTATTCTCCCATTTATGATCCTATTGAAAAATGTTGATTTTTGGGTTCTCCCATGGGGTGTGCTCAACGGAACTGCGTAATTTAGTGTCCTCCCTTGAGCACTTAGTGTTTAATGGAAGACAAGTACTTCTGGGAGGCATTAGATTAGGCGGTTCTGCCACATTCCTCCACCACGTGGCCGCAACCATAGCATCATCCTCCTCGGATCACAGCCCGTGGCCGTCTGCCCCTACCGGTACCCGGCGACGCACAAGGATGAACTGGAGCGGCAATGTGATGCCATGCTGGACCAAGGGCTCATTCATCATAGTTCCTCGGCGTTCTCCTCCCCGGTCCTCCTCGTCAAGAAGGCCGACAGCTCATGGCGCTTCTGCATCGACTACCGGGCCTTGAACGTGATCACCGTCAAGGACGCCTTCCCCATCCCAGTGGTCGACGAGCTGCTAGACGAGCTCCATGGTGCCAAGTTCTTCACCAAGCTCGATCTGCACTTAGGCTACCACCAGGTCCGGATGAGTTCTGCCAACATCACCAAGACGACGTTCCGCATGCACGATGGGCTCTACGAGTTCCTGGTGATGCCGTTTGGGCTGTGCAATGCCTTGGCCACCTTCCAAGCCCTCATGAATGACGTTCTGCACCCCTTCCTCCACCTGTTTGTGCTTGTATTCTTTAACAACATCCTCATCTACAGCACCACCTAGGTGGATCACCTCCGACACGTCCACGCCATCCTCACCGTGCTGCGACAGCACCGCCTCTTCGTCAAGCGCTCTAAGTGCGCCTTCAGGGTTGGCTCCATCTCCTACCTAGGCCACATCATCACCGAGGCCAGTGTCGCCATGGATCTCGCCAATGTGTAGGCGATCCATGACTGGCCCCAGCCCCACTCAGCGCGCGCGGAGCGGGCTACTACCACAAATTCATCCATGACTACAGCTCCATCGTGCCCCCCCCCCTCACGGTGCTCCTGAAGGAGGGGTTTAGCTAGAATGATGACAATGACACGACCTTCCAAGTGCTCAAGGCCATAGTCACATCGGCCCTAGTCCTAGCGTTGCCATACTTCGCCACGCCGTTCGACGTCGAATGCGATGCCTCGACCCACGGCTTCAGGGCGGTGCTCATCCAGGAGAAGCACCTGGTCGCCTACTTCAGCCGGCCCATCATGCCTCGTCACCATTCCCTCACCACCTACAAACAGGAGTTGATCGGCCTCATCCACGCCATCCACCATTGGTGACCATACCTCTAGGGTCGCCGTTTTCTGGTGCGAACGACCCACTATAGCCTTAAGTCCCTCCTCGATCAACGCCTCGCGATGATTCCGTAGAACCACTAGGTCAGCAAACTCCTTGGATTCAACTTCACCATCGAGTACAAGCCTGGCGCTAAGAACACGGTGGCTGATGCCCTCTCGCGTCGTGACACCGACAAGAGCACTATCTTGGCCATCTCCGCACCATGGTTTGACTACATCGCGCGCCTTCGCCAGGCATAGGCCACCGATCCGGCCCTCATCACCATTCAGGACGAGACACCACAGGTACCCATGCGTCGCCATGGTCCATGATCGACGGCATGGTGACCTTCGACTCCTGCCTCTACATTCCACCAACGTCGACCCTGCTGCCGGAGATCATGACCGCCGTGCACGAGGATGGCCATGAGGGTGTGTAGCACACCATGCACCACCTCCACCGCGACTTCCACTTCCCCAACATGCGCCGCCTAGTTTAGGACTACGTCCGCACGTGCTCCACCTGCCAGCGCTACAAGTCAGAGCACCTACATCCAGCCTGCCTCCTCATGCCCCTTCTAGTACCACAAGCCGTCTAGATCGACATCAGCCTTGACTTTGTGGAGGCGCTACCGCGCGTGGGGGGAGTCCGTCATATTGACGGTGGTCGATCGCTTTAGCAAGTACTGCCACTTCATCCCCTTGGATCACCAGTACACCGTATAGTCGGTGGCGCAGGCCTTCTTCGCTGACATTGTACACCTCCACGGCATGCTGCAGTCCATGGTGCCGATCGTGATCTGGTGTTCACCTCCATGTTCTGGCAGGGACTCATGCCCCTCATGGGCACCAACCTGCACATGACGATGGCTTTCCATCCGCAATCGGATGGCTAGACGGAGGCGGCCAACCACGTCATCGTCATGTACCTACGCTGCTTCACTAGCGACCGCCCCTGCCAATGGCTCCGCTGGCTGTCCTAGGCCGAGTACATCTACAATATGCCCTACCAAACTTCACTTCGCGACACGCCATTCTATGTGGTGTATGGCCATGACCCACCGACCATTCGCTCCTATGAGCCGGGCAAGACGCGTATGGTTGCTATCGCCAAGAACATGGCGCACCGTGATGAGTTCCTCGTAGACGTCCGCTATCGGCTAGAACAGGGCCAGGCGGTCTAGAAGCGCCACTACGACAAGCTTCACCGCCCCGTCTCCTACGCGGTTGGCGATTAGGTCCTGCTCCGCTAGCGTCATCATGCTGCCACCTCCCTGCCCCAGGCGACCAAAGCGAAGCTAAAGCCTTGCTTCTTTGGGCCATACCGTGTCACCGAGCTCATCAATGCTGTCGCGGTGCGCCTTGATCTGCCCCCGCGAACTCGGCTCCATGATGTCTTTCACATCGGCCTCCTCAAGAAGTCCGTTGGCGTCCCACCAGCTATGGCACCGCCCCTCCCGGTCGTCCACAACGCCACAACGGTGCCACCGTCCCTGAGCCTGAACATGCGATGCGCATCCACTTGGCGCGCGGCATCCGCCAGGTGCACATTCACTGGAAGGGTGAGACTGCTGCCTTCGTGACATAGGAAGATGTCGACTCCTTCCTTGACTAGTACCCAGCATTCCAGCTCAAGGATGAGCTGCTAGTCAAGGTAGGGGGAGAGATGTCATGTGGGGCCGCCTCTACACAAGGGAAACGGTGCACCAGGGATGCTCGCAGAGCCGCATGTAAGGAAAATGGACCCTTGGCCCATTTACTTTGGATTTTGGTGTTTGATGACCAACACAACCAAATTGGACTAATGAATTTGCAAGTGTTTGTTTTGTAGTTCAATAGGCTACAAGACGTGACTTGGACGAAGGCGATGTGATGATCTGATGATCAACACCATAAGCAATACCTTAGGAGCATAAGAGAAGACCCAAGATATCAAGCAAAGTCCAAGCACGAAGATAGGAACCAAGCCGGACGCAAGATCGCGAAGAAACAAGCTCACAGAGGTGACAGGACGCTGCACAGGACGCTACACAGGATGCTGCACCGGACGCTGCATAGGACGCTGCACCAGACGCTCTGATCAAGAGGCTCGGCAACAGCAGAGTCAACAACAGTGACCGGACGCTGCACCGGACGCTCCGATGCACAGAACGTTGCACCGGATGCTGCACAGGACACTGAGTGACAGAGTTCGGTCAACATCAATAAGGTTCCAGAGAGCCGTTTTCATGACCGGACGCTGGTCAGAGTTCGGTCAGTAGCAGAAAAGCGAGATTTCATCCCCAACGGCTACTTTCTCAGTGGGGCATATAAATAGACCCCCCAACCGGCCATTTGAGATGTGTGGAGCTGAGGAAACATACCAAGGGTGTTGATACATCATTTTAGTGATCTCCCCTTGCATAGTGCTTAGTGTTTTATTAGGTGATTAGCGTAGGTGCTTTGCGAAGTGCTTAGGTTGATTAGACCACCGCTTATGCACTTGCTCTAGGTTTAGGCCTAGTGTTTAGTGAGGTTTGTATACCTCTTGCTACCCAGTGCTTGCGAGCACCATTATTGTGCATCGGAGGGGCTTGAAGTCTTGTGAGATCACACCAACCGAGTTTGTGGTGTGGCCGCCACCGTGTACCGGAGGGAACAAGGCCCGCGGCATTTCGGCCGGAAGCTTGATAGTGAAGACGGCGGGGAGCATCCAGGAGAGGCTTGCCAGAAGGCATGTCGGAGACCCACTTGCGCGTGGGGAAGGCCCGAGGCTATCAACGGAGTTACCCGACCGGGAGCTTGGCCCTTGCGAGGGGCTCCAACAAGGACTAGGGGGAAGCTTGTGCGCTTCTCGATACCTCGGTAAAAATACCGGAGTCGTCGACGGGAGTTTTCATATCTCTACCTTGCTCTTTAAGCTTCCGCATTTGCATTGATTACATTATTGCTTTTGCGGTAGAGATAGCAACACACTAGCAAAACCGTAGTTGCACATTTAGATAGTTTATCTTTTGCATAGGTTTTGCTAGAGTTAGAAAAAGAGGCCATAGTTTGGAGTTAGAATTTTAAGACGCCTAATTCACCCCCCCCCCTCTTAGGCGTCATGGTCCTTTCAATTGGTATCAGAGCCGGTTGGCACAAATTTGGACCTTTGGCTTAACCGTCGTTGAGCCGACGCTATTGTAGAGTGGTTGGGATGGATACCGCTAGGCCTCCATAATTTGACGGCACTAACTTCCTCTATTATAAGGCTAGAATGGCTTGCCACCTTGAGGCGGTTGATTTCGGTGTATGGAGAGTCACTCGTGACGGGATCAAACCCATTAAGAATTCCGAAAAAACCACAAAGAGTGACGAAAAAGAAATGCATTTTAATGCTAGAGCTAAGAATTGCTTGTTTGAATCTTTTAGCATGGATGTGTTTAATCAAGTGTTCACCTTAAATACGGCACATGAAATTTGGTTAAAACTCCAAGAGCTCCATGACGGCACAAGTAATGTCCATGAGCAAAAACATTGTCTAGCGAAACAAAATTATGATTCCTTTGCAATGAATGATGATGAGCTTGTTCGTGATATGTATTCTCATTTGAATCTAATTATCAATGAGCTCCATTCAATAGGATTATTAAAGCTAGATGATGCGGACATCGTGAGGAAGATCATCTCCATGCTACCACAAAAGAAATATTCAAGCATCATCACCATCCTTCACAATATGGAGGACTTGAGCACCATGACCCCGGGCATAGTCATCGGCAAGATAGTGGCATTTGAAATGTCACGTAAGATGGGTCAAGAAGAAGCCTCTTCATCGAGCAAAGGCAAAGCTCTCGCATGTAGCGAGAAAAAAGAAGATGAAGGGCTAGCAAGTTGAGTCAAGCTCAAGCTCAAGCTCCTCAAGTGAAGATGAAGAAGATGAGGATGAGGATGATGATGATGAATCAAGTAATGATGATCAATCTTCCTCCTCCACCTCCGACCTTGATGAAGAATCAATCAAACTTATCAACAAAGTGGAGAAGATGATCCAAAGGCTCAATGTCAAGGGTGTGCCCATCCAAATCTAAGATATCATCTTCACTAATCAAAGAAATGAGCAAAGAAAGAGAGGATGCTATGGATGCGGCGAGGTGGGGCACTTTGTGGAAATTTGTCCAAACAAACCCACACCCAAGACAAAGAAGAAGGCGTGCAAGAACAAAGCCCTCACATCAATAAGGTCATGGGATGATTCTTCAAGTGAAGAAGACCATCACAAGAGGCGAGGGCACAAGCACTCATCATCAAGCTCTTCTCGTATGTGCCTTATGGCACGAGGTAACGAAAGCTCACCCTCTAGTGAGAGTGATAGTGATGATGATATGCCTTCTTACAATGCAATTGTGCAACAAAATCTTAAATATGCTAAAGTTTGCACTAGTCAACAAAAGAAGCTCAAAAATTTAAATGAAAAGCTAGGTAGTTCACGAGAAGCATACAAAACTTTGCTTGAACAATATGAGAACTTTGCTAATCTCAATATAGAACTATCTACTAAAATTGAGCAACTTGAGGCTAGTGCAACATCAAATGCATGCACAATCAATGATAAGCAACTTGAAAAGAAAAATGAAAAATTAAAAGAAAAGTTAGCTAGCTCACAAAATGATTATCAAAGTTTGCTTGCTAAAATGGAAAACATGTGCAAACATTGTGATGAGCTAACTAATAAAGTTGCTAATCTTGAAGTCGTTAATAACACCCTCACCAAGGCATCTAAAAGAAATGAAATATGTAAAAAGGATGCCTCTACTTCTTGCAATGATTTATATTTAGACTCACCTTTGTGCAACCAAGCTTGTGTTGAGAATGTTATTGTAGATACATGCACACAAGAGGTTGCAAAGGAGAATGAGCAACTCAAGCAAGAAGTAGCTCGCCTCACCAAGGACTTGACTCAAGTGAAAGGCAAGGCGAAGCAAGCCCAACTTCATCAAGATAACACCGTCAAGGGAGTGAAGAAGCTTGATGAAGGACAAACCGTGGTTTGCTATGTGTGCCACAAGGAGGGCCACAAGTCCTATGAGTGCAAGGTGAAGAATGGGGGAGGAGCAAAGAAGGAAGAGAAAAAGCAAACAAGCAAGCTCTCCAACACCTACACCAACAAGGTGGACAAGAAGGCCTCCACACCTTATCTCTTGAAGAAGAAAAATGACAAGGTGGTGGCCATCAAGGTGAACAAGCAAGCCAACAATGGGGTCAAACGCTTTTGGGTGCCAAAGGAAATTATCTCCAACATGAAAAGCACCAAAAGGTTTGGATCCCGAAAGGGAAGTGAGAAGTCCGTTGGACGTCGGGGAATTTGGAGACTTGGCAAAGTATGGGTGCATTTCATGGGGTGCATCATGATGGACAAAGTCATTGCCAAGTGGGTTAGTGAATACTATGGACCCAAATTCCCCTTCCCATGTTAGGTAACTAGATGTCCTTACTTTCAATTAGCATTTTCTTCAAATGATATTGTTCTTCATTTGGTATCAATTGTTTTTCAATTGGTATATTATTAAAGCATCTAGTTATCTTTCATGTCTATGTTTGCATTAGCATGCTTAAATCTTTTATCATGCATCCAATAGGCATATCTTATGGTAGGATTGCTCGGTTTCATTCTTAACCCTTGGAGCAAACCTACATGGTTTAAAATTGATTAGGAGCACGGCACATAGCTTGTCTTACAATTGTTCATCTAATATGTGCCAAAGTCCAAATTGAAGATAATCTCTCCCAAAATATCATCCTTCAAGTGGTATTTTGATTCTTAAATCAATGTGCACAAATATTACAAGTATTCCACACTTGTGTGCACAAATTTAGGGAGAGGTTAATCTACAAGTTGGATGCTTTGAGACTAACACCTTTTCAAGCTTATCATGTGTGTAGTAGTCTCATTGCAAGGAAAATGGAGTCCCCGGAGTTAAGCATCATACTTCAAATATCCACCACCTATTGCAAGTGGTAGAAATCAAATTGGTTTCCACATGTGGTATTTCTAAACCGATATCATC
Source organism: Miscanthus floridulus (assembly GCF_019320115.1). Lineage (NCBI taxonomy): Eukaryota > Viridiplantae > Streptophyta > Magnoliopsida > Poales > Poaceae > Miscanthus > Miscanthus floridulus. Next base: position 61,833,187 of record NC_089589.1, read on the forward strand.
ATGTTGATTTCACTTTGATATTTATATGCTTTCTCCATGCATTATATAGATTAAACTCTCTTGTGCAATAAATTGCTAATTATGCATATGCTTTGCCTTCTACCATATGTATGCATAAATTTAGGGGGAGCTTAGTCTATATAATGTGAGAGTCAAATTTTGTGACCTATTTCATGCTACACACAAAGGTTCACAAGTTTGACCCTCCCTCGTGCTACTAATGTCTTCCTTTTTCGATGTTTGATGCCAAAGGGGGAGAATTTGGAGGACCAAAGACAAGCATTTAGTTGATATCTACAATGGTCCGAGAAAGGGAGGAAAGTAAATTATGGATTAGTCTAAGTAATGGGAGAATTTGTAGGTAGCTAGGCTTTAATCCATAATGCCACATGGGGACATTTGCAAGGGCAAGATAAGCTTTCAATTAGTTTTAATTGGTATCTTTTAGCCATTCAATTGGTTTCAATTAGTATCATATAACCTTGCCCTTTGCATTGCATCCTAGCAAGTAGGTAGTTTTTAAATTTCAAATTCTTATTATTTGCTTGCTTTGGTCGTGTTGTCATCAATCACCAAAAACGGGGAGATTGTAAGGAAAATGGACCCTTGGCCCATTTACTTTGGATCTTGGTGTTTGATGACCAACACAGCCAAATTGGACTAATGAATTTGTAAGTGTTTGTTTTGTAGTTCAATAGGGTGCAAGACGTGACTTGGACGAAGGCAACGTGATGATCCGATGATCAACACCATAAGCAAGACCTTAGGAGCACAAGAGAAGACCCAAGATATCAAGAAAAGTCCAAGCACGAAGATAGGAACCAAGCCTGACGCAAGATCGTGAAGAAACAAGCTCATAGAGGTGACAGGACGCTGCACAGGACGCTAGACCGGACGCTCCGATGCACAGGACGCTGCACCGGACGCTGCACAGGACGCTGCACCAGACGCTCCGATCAAGAGGCTCGGCAACAGCAGAGTCAACAGCAGCGATCGGACGCTGCACCGGACGTTGCACAGGACGCTGAGTGCCAGAGTCCGGTCAACATCAGTAAAGTTCTAGAGAGCCGTTTTCGTGATCGGACGCGTCCGGTCAGTGCTGACCGGACGCTGGTCAGAGTCCGGTCAGTAGCAGAAAAGCGGGATTTCGTCCCCAACGGCTACTTTCTCAGTGGGGCCTATAAATAGACCCCCCCAACCAGCCATTTGAGATATGTGGAGCTGAGGAAACATACCAAGGGTGTTGATACACCATTTTAGTGATCTCCACTTGCATAGTGCTTAGTGTTTTATTAGGTGATTAGCGTAAGTGCTTAGGTTGGTTAGACCACCGCTTATGCGCTTGCTCTAGGTTTAGGCCTAGTGTTTAGTGAGGTTTGCATACCTCTTGCTACCCGGTGCTTGCGAGCACCATTATTGTACATCGGAGGGGCTTGAAGTCTTGCGAGATCACACCAACCGAGTTTGTGGTGTGGCCGCCACCGTGTACCGGAGGGAACAAGGCCCGCGGCGTTTCGGCCGGAAGCTTGATAGTGAAGACGACGGGGAGCATCCGGGAGAGGCTTGCCGGAAGGCACGTCGGAGACCCACTTGCGCATGGGGAAGGCCCGAGGCTATCCACGGAGTTACCCGACAGGGAGCTTGGCCCTTGCGAGGGATTCCTTACGAGGGGCTCCAACGAGGACTAGGGGGAAGCTTGTGCGCTTCTCGATACCTCGGTAAAAATACTAGAGTCGTCGACGGGAGTTTGCATATCTCTACCTTGCTCTTTAAGCTTCCGCATTTACATTGATTACATTATTGCTTTTGCGGTAGAGATAGCAACACACTAGCAAAACCGTAGTTGCACATTTAGATAGTTTATCTTTTGCATAGGTTTTGTTAGAGTTAAAAAAAGAGGCCATAGTTTGGAGTTAGAATTTTAAGACGCCTAATTCACCCCCCCCCCCTCTTAGGCGTCACGGTCCTTTCACTGCAGACGGCGCGCCAGCGGCACCGTAGGCACGGTCACCACGCTCTGCATGCGCGTGGAAGAAGGCAAGTGTCTGGAAGGAGTAGAGCCGATCATGGCCTTAGATTGAGGAGCAATTGGCTCCAAGTTGTTATGGCCGAATGGCCTATATAATCTTGTACTCAGTATGGTGATAATCAAGCAAGAACAATTACCCAATTCCCTAATCTTCCTCTGCTGAAACAACTGGGCGCTGAGGGGTAAAACCTCGCCCCTAACCACGGATCGCGGCTACGATCTACATAGCCGGGTTCCTCCTACCCTATCCCTCGATGCCCTTGACAGGAACGAGGAAAAATACAGGAATATAAAATGAATGAATGTGCAAAATAGAGGATGAAAAAAACACAGGAATGCGAACACATGAACCAGATGATGGATGAATAAGGTAAAACAAATATTCTAATAATGTGAGGACATAATGATATAGTAATTAAGAGTTTGAAATAATGTAGACTTTTCCCTCATTTCACCTCCATTCTTAAACGGGCCTAAAGTGTTTGAAATACCCAATCTCAACAGAGAGAAGAAGTTGATTCTGCCATTCACTCTCTCAGGATTCCTCATCAGCCGGTGGTGGTTTGTCAAAAACAACCATCACATTCACCTCATCAACCACAGTACCCTCCTTCTCAATGAACACGTCTCCAGTTATATCCATAGCAGCAAGACCTCCATCTACTCTGGTGCTCAGCACGGTGATCTCCTCCTTGTGGTGATTATTTGGCAGTGCATTGACCTGTGCTTGCGTTGTTACGGTGACACTACACTTGGATCCTGGTGGGACAATGCCCTTGTCTGGCTCTATGCGGAAGCAGCGTGACCATGCCTTTGTCATGAAGGCAATGTAATCATTCGTATCGTTGGTCAGCTCAATTGAGTGTGATATCTGCGGGTCAAGTTTAAAGGGGAAGTGTATTTCTAGCGGCTCAATCCCAAGCATGTCCTCCAGGCAAGGGATTTCCTGTGATGGAGAAATTAAAGATGCATTAGCTTTACCAGAGCCTATCAAAGCTTTAGATCCCTTGAGCTTCAGGGAGCACATAGGGCATACCTGGAATTGGCCACCCTTACTATCTATTGTGTTGAGCTCATCCATTACGTATACTATGTCAGGTCTGGCTGTCGGGTTATTTTGGATGCATCTTTGGGCCAGCTCGAGGCATTTTGTCACTTGTTGATAACCCAAGGGTGTATGCTTTGATGATTTAATCCACCTGTGCCTCCATCTTCTAAGTACCTGCATTTACACAAAACCATTCAAATTGGCACCAAAATATTTAATGCAAATGACATGTACATTGTTATCGGCTTAATAATACAACTAAAGAGACGTTGTTGGCTATAGTAACACAGGTTTGGAATATGTCAAAAGTATCCTAAATCCTGTATCTGAGAATTGCACTGTTTCCAGTAAACAAGCTATAATGTTCATGTGAAATTCCTATGTGATCCTTGTATGAAATGATGCCCAATCAATTTAAGAATTTTAAATTGTTTTGGAAATAAAAAGAACTACAGAAAAAATGACTCACAACAAGTAGACAATTATATACGAAAGCGAAGTATCAAACAGTAACGTTTTTATTGTTTTTTTGTATTGGAATTATCCCTAATGAAACGTAAGTGCTTTTCCATTCTAGATTGATCTTACTAGTGAAATAACCAGCTCAACTACTTTCATTCAAGGTTTTTTGTATTAGCATCATGACCAAAAGAGGACATATCCATGCAACGATGACATAACCACAACTCTTACTTTGGTAAGATCAGTCCCATTTTTACTTCCTGTCACCAGCTCTGTAACCATTACTCCCAAACTATATATATCTGACTTGCTGGACCATTTGCCTTCGAGAAAGTATTCTGGAGCACAATATCCTCTGCATGATAAGAACACATATATCAACACGCTATGACATAAAGACCTTGTAAGAAGACAAGTGTCAGAAACAACAATGTATTATTAGTAGCTTACGGTGACATAAGACGCAATGTGGTCGCTGCTTGTGAATTATTGTCAAGTCTCGATAGACCAAAATCTGTAATTTTGGGCACCATGAGATCGTCTAGCAGTATATTCGCAGGTTTGAGATCCATGTGGACGATATCCTTCTCCTTGTGAAGATAGAGCAAACCTTTGCAGATCCCCACAATAATTTCATAACGAGTATGCCATTCAAGTCCCCTCAGTTCATCTTAAGAAGTATATGAAGAATCAAGAGTATTTTAGAAGCTGCAAATAAATAATAACGTGCCCAGTGTATGTGCAAGTGAGCATTGAACAAAATGTTGGCCTTTTTTTATCTGTAGACTGTCCATGATTATTCATCAAATGCAATTTAAAAGTTAGGATTACAGTAGTGAAGATGCATGGTGCGATCAAGAAAGTAACCATATCATATGAAAATGCAGTTGTGCGCTTTGGTCACTGGACTGTATGTAAGCAAATGAATAGAAGAATATTGATAACGTTTACTTGAGTATTTACAAATTTATTTTAAAATTCAGGAAGTGGCCATGATTAGGGATTTGACTCTTGATCAGATTATTTCTCTGTTGTGCTCTTTAATTTAGTTTTCATTGTTGATGATCTTAGTTTAATTTTTTGTTTGGCATATTTTTGCTGATTATTGGATCTGCTGTCTTATAATGTGAATTGGAGAGCTACTGATATCATGTAAAAAGAAGTCATACCTGTGAGATGGCTCTCAAGGTCACCGTTGCTTATGTACTCAAAACAGAGCAACCTTTCCCGTATATCAGCCATAATTGTTCTTCCTTCAAATATTGACACGCGTTCTTCCGTAAAAGAACAATAACCCAGAAATCGTACTATATTTTTGTGCCTAACCGTGATCAAACTTTGAACCTCCCGATGGAACATCTTGTCTTTAATTGTTCGTCTGTTGAAAAGCCTTTTCACAGCAACAATTCCATTTCGAAGCATGCCCTGTTTATAATATCATTAATTATGAGAAAGACCATGATCATTATGTCAAGTAATGCTATGAAAAGAGCAAACATGAAGGTGTGGTGCCATAAAAATTGCAGTTACCTTGTAAACCTCTCCACATCCACCAACACCAATTTTTCTCTGCTCAGAGAAATTTTCTGTGATGCTCTGTAGAAGTGACAAATCTAGATGGCTTGGTTCCTCGCTTCCAGCTACTACACGCTCGAGTATGTTGAGATCCATAGTCTGTACCGATACAGGGTACGCAACGGTGCGTTTTTTTGTTTATGAAATACGAGTTCAGTGTTGTTGACAATGTAAAAAAAAGTTTTGGAACAGATGCCATAAGCAAAAAAAAAAAGCACTATGATACAAAAACAGCTAACTTTCAATATGCTACACTTTCCAAACAGATGGACTACGAGGTTCTAATGAAATACGAATTTCTATTTCATCTCCATTAAGGGGGTGTTTGGGACTACTTCACTCCACGTTTTTTTAGCTCCACTCCACGTTTTTTAGCCAAACAGGTTTAGCTCCACGCACTCAGTTCGAAGAAAAAATATGAAGTTGTGAGAGCACCTTAATGCATGATGCTCCACAAACTCCAGGTTTTTATGGAGCTGCTCCACAGTGGAGTTTGTGGAGCAGTCCCAAACATGCCCTAAATATTCACATTACCAGCAAACCATATTGGAGGTCATTAGTAAAAGGTTGTGTTTACCACATTTATTGCGTATAAAAACTTAAAAATTTTATTACAATCCCTCAAGCGGTATTCTTCAACACCATCTTCTCCCAAATCTATCCACTACCATTTCTGGTCCACTCCATTCCCCTCCTCCCATATCCAAGAGGAGTGAGGGGACATGGATGCAGCGACAAACGCACGTGTATATATAGAGGTATACCCATGTTGGACTATGTTCAATGATGGCACTAATACTATATGTGTCACTCATGTTGTGCCAATATGGATAGTGAGTATTGGTGCCAAAACATAGGCTCGTGCTCACATTATCAAACCGCACATCGGCTACCTGGCAAGCACGCATGAGCCTTTGATAATATACAAGTTGGACTAGCACCTCAGGCCAAAGTGGTTTACTGTTATGTAGTAGGAGATCATTTTTATAAGAACATTATAGCTCTCGATGAGGTCACGAACTTTATATTGCTATTTTCTGACATTATCTAGATGGCCAAATCTTATTTACTTTAATTTGACAACAACAATTTATAAGGTACAATTCTTTTCCTGCTGACTCACTCATCATAATTTGTAGTACTCATAAATGATATGAAAAGGGATAAAGATGTTAACAACATGATGAAAAGATAATACTTGCAGTGCTTATGTACTAAAAAATGTTAACTGTTATGACATGAAATTCACTAATATATGCTTCCCAGCTTTCATGTGGACCAACTCAATCCAAAGTTGAAAGATTTGCGTAATAATAATACAAAAATATACGGTGAAAAGAGTAGGAATGCAATGCTTAAGTTTTCATGTAGAGATTGCAATATATGTTGATGTCTAAGAGTAGGTATTATATGGTGAAACGATAATGTATGCAATGCTTAAGTTTTCATGTGAGGTTATAGAAAATAAGAGCTAGTTTACATGTTTGTAACAAGGTATTAAAAATTAAGTTCAGAAATATTATATGAAACAGACAGAAGAAATATTTAATGAAAATTGTGGCTCTCAAATGCTCCATCCATTTCAAATTATAAGATGTTTTGGCTTTTTAGATACATTAACTTTACTATATACATAGACATAGTGTATATCTAAATGTATACGAAAAAATCTGTATTTAGAAAAGCCCAAATGTCTTATAATTTAGCATGGAGGGAGTAATCTATAAGCTTATAATTAGTAAATAACTTTTTTTGCACGACCTGCGACTAGCTATATATAGCACAAAGTGTTGTCAACTAACACTTTTTTATCTGTCAACATAATATTTTGAGGCAATCCATGTTTAGGGAGCCATCATAGGCAGTTTTAGAGACACGTAGGTCAAACAGTAAGGTATGAAGCGTTAATTTAGAGCCATGTGCAATTATTATTGTTATTAATATTCTGACCCATTCACCTGGGCACACTGACCTGTTCATCAGGTTTAAACTCGTCCACAGATTCCTTTTCATCAGGTTCGGTAAACTGATCCGTACTTTCCGTTTCATCGAGCATCTTGATTATATGCCCTGCATCTGGTCTCTTCCAATGGTCATGGTTGCAGCAACTTATGGCAATCTCAGTACATACTCGTATTTGTTCCAAGCGCGTGTCTTCTAGTAATGTTCCCAATCTGTCAGCCCAGCTTTTGAGTACCTATAAAATGGCAATGATTAACTGCTTTTAATGAAACTGAAGATATCTTTTCATATGGAAAATTAAATAGTCATGTGATACCACATAAAAGGCAAATATATAGATGCTAGAATGCAAATCGTGCATGTCATTGAAGCATCAAACTAACAACATAGATTCTTCAAAAATGAAGGTAATAAGGAGGAAAATTTCTCGTGCTAATAGACTATCATCATTATTTCTTATAGAGTTATGGTACATGTTTTAATGCGTTTTCACCTTTCGCAGCTAAACTTTATTTTCAGTACTTGATTTTTCACCTAGAGTTACGCACATGTTCAGACATGCCATAATTATCCATATATAGAACCTTCATCTGGTATAGTCACGTATTTTAGTTGTTCTTACATTCTCTACTTCGCAATATTCCTTCTGCCCTGTCAGTATCTCCATGATTAGAACACCAAGGCTGTATATGTCCGCCTTCAATGTGACCACTCCGTTATCTAAGACTTCAGGTGCCATATATCGCCTGCATGAAAATTTGTACCATGTGCTTAATTTATCGATACAGACGTAACATGATTATTACCCAACTAGGAAAAAACCATCTTGAGAATCAAGCTTACTTACCACGTCCCAGTAGGATCTATGATAAGCTCGCTTTCCTTTTCCTCAATGCGCCTGGAGCAATGAAAATCAAGAATTTTTGGCACCATTTTTTCATCCAGGCATATATTGGCAGGTTTAAGATCTAAGTGAATAGTAAGGTTTTGGTGTAGATAAGATAAGCCATCACAAATTCCTTTGATTATTTTGTAGCGTTTTTTCCAGTCAAATCCATGAGAGGCATCTGTAATGGGCGAGAATAAACAAATTAGAAAAGCTAAACCTCCATAAACAGAATTTGATTATTAACAGATGGTGCTCTTATTCTCCCATATACTTGATATACAAAGTAATTGCCACTATATATGTTTGCGCGGTGCATGGTTCTGACTGTTTCAACAGAGGAAATAAAAATAGAAATGAACATTACGTGTCACACGATCCTCGTACCAGTGATATACGCAGCAAGGTTCCCTCCTCTCAGATATTCAATGCAGAGCAACCTTTCAGGCTTTTCTGCCAAGATCATTTTTCCCTTGTACTCCACCATCTCCGACTGTGTTTCAGCACAATATCCCAGTAATCGGACAATATTCTTGTGCTTCAACCCCATGTGACAACTGAGCTCATTTTGGAATCTTTGCTCACCATCTCGCGGACGAAGATCACCATACATCTTCCTCACAGCGACTGTTCCATTTCGAAGCACACCCTGCCATCACAGCAGCCTTTTAGGCCAACAATAATAACCAAAACAGAGTGTATTCGGTATTGGTACATAGTACTGTACCTTGTAAACCGCAGCAAACGCACCCCTTCCAATTTCCCAAGCACCATTGAAATTATTTGTGATGGCTCTTAGAAGTGATAGTGGCAGTGCACATGGCTTTGCACTTTCATCATGTAGCAAGCGCTCCAAGACATCGTGCATGCTAGCTTCAGAATCCATTTTGTACGTACTCATCATGTATAAATGTGACCTTCAAACACGAACCACAAGGAATATAATTTTCATGTAATAATCAAGAAAGATAAAAAATTACGGAGCTGATCTAATTACGGGACGTTTGGTAGAGCAGTATATGACCAATACTGTAAAAAATAGGTACGTCCTTTCGCTAAAAAAAAAAGGTACGTCCTAACACTTGGATCCGTGGTACAGCCACACAGGAGACTAAAAAGCAATATCGAACGACTCTTGGTCGTCTCGCTGCTATAAAACTCAAGAGTTGGTCAAAAAAAATTAAAACATGGAAGATGATAGCAGTTGCTCTTTAATGGCAGTGGGCATTTCCTGATGGTTTCAGTCTTGTTTTACTAACTTTCTACGTCGGTGATGCAAACTAAAGGAATAACGAAGAAGAAGAAATAAACTCTGTGAAGAGAATAGATTTACTTCCTCGTAAATCTAGATTTAGCGATACCAAACTCTTGGTCCCACTTGTCCCATCTCAGGGCAAACTATATAAGTATAGAGATTACATAATCTTGCGAAGAAGCAAAAGGGATAAATAGGCAATCCCAATATCAAGAACTGCAGTTGAAACCAAAAGAAACAACACCTAAGCACTCCTAAGTAAACAATCTGCTCCAGCTCTGTTTTATCATGTACAAAAATGATGCGAAATTGCAAGAACTGTATGCTTATCCTGACTATAATGAACAATTAGTATCCTGCTACAGTCGCTTGTTTGGATCCAATGCAAGAGAGTGACTTACCGGCAATATAAGACAAAGGTTCGGTCAACTCCCCGGTGGAACTGGACAGTGGACACAGCTGAACTGTGAAGAGTGTTAATCAGAACTGATGATGAGAAAAAAAAAAGACAGCAAATGAGTCCAGACTACAGAAGAGTTGAGAGGGGTCAACGGGACGAGGAGATTAGGTTATAGAAAGGCGAGATAAATTTCTCCGCACCTCAGCAAATTCAGGGAGGACGAAGAGGAAGCAACACAATCAACAAAGGACTATACTGCAAGTCTGAATCTGCTCACAGTGTAGATTCAGAACCTTGACGATCCAGATTCACAGTGGAGACTAATTTCAACGGACATTTGCCTTTTGGGAATATTCACAGAATCGGGGAATAGAAACTTAGAAAGTAGAAACCACAAAGGACTATACTGCAACTGCAAGTCTGAATCTGCTCAAGTACACAACGTGTACCACTGATGCACCAAAGCAAAGAACAAGAGTTCCGGGAAAAATCAATATCCGCTCGAGTTCAGTAGGAAAATCGTTACAACAGGAGAAGAAAACAGAAAAATTACACTGGACACAGCGCGCGAACAGCTGCTAGAGCCTGAACAAACTGATTAGCAAGACATGGATTGGAACTGGACAGTGTGGTAAGCAAGAAGGTGGGCTCTAAAGTCCTCGTTTCATGGCCTGGAATACTTCGGAATCTGGACTGAACATGTGCGCGCATGTGTCAAGTGTCACCTGCTTAAATTATTTCTTAATGTCTGGCTTTATAATATAGAGGCTTTTACCTGTGTGCCATTAAAAAAGATTCAAATTACGCACAAGCCATTAAAAAAGTTGAGCTCCCATGAGTGTCATCGTTCTAAACTTCTTTATTCTTCAAGTCATTCCGTCCGCTTTTTTATTTAACAGTGTCAAACAGACAGGTGAAATGACCATTTTACTCTACGGTGGGGTACGTTTGTCAGTCACCCAAACTTTCTCTTTCTCTTGCGCCCCCATTCCGCGCTCCCCGTGCTCCTGCTCGTCGTCGCGGCGCGGGCGGGGGCCAACGACCTCGCGAGCGACGCGCGGGCGCTCCTGGCGTTCTATGACGCCATGGGGCGGCGCATGGCGTGGAACGCCTTGGACGCCGCGGGCGCGTGCTCGTGGACGGGGTCTCTTGCGAGAACGGGCACGTGGCGGTGCTGCGGCTCCCGGGGCGACGCTCTCGGGGGCGGTCCCCGTGGGGACGCTAGGGAACTTGACGGCCAGGCACCACAGGTAGCAAGCAAGAGGATCCAGTCCAGCCAGGCACCTGCGCCTGCACGTTGCTCCACATCACCAGCGCCATGCTCTCGGCGGCGGGGCTCTGCCGCCACCTGCCTCCACTGCCACTCCCACCCGCTGTAGTGCAAGGCGCTCGAGCTCTGCTTCAACGTCGCGCTCAACCGCCTCCCCACAGCCGGCCCCGCCGCCGCCATGTTGCACCCCCACCCCCTCCACCATGGCGGACACGGGAAGCAGCACACGCCCGTGCTGTCCATGGCGCTCGCCGCCGCGTTCAAGCACGCGCAGGCACACCAGCGCCGTGGCGCCGTGGAAGGAGGGCAAGCACAGGGACAACCGCTGTAGCCGGTGCTCGCCGCCAAGGTCGACATCGAGCAGCTCATCATCTCCATCCTCGACGACCCCAGCGTCAGCCGCGTCATGCGCGAGGCTGGCTTCTCCAGCTCCGAGGTCAAGGCCAACGTCGAGAGGCCGTCTCGTCGTTGTCGTCATCGGAGCATCAACCGAACACGACGATACCATCCAGCGGCCACGCGACAAGCTCTCCTACACCAGGTTTCGGTCACCCAAGCAGCAGGCGCCCCAACAAGTCCGACGATGACACCATGCACGTGCTCGACTGCATGACGAGCGGGACCAAGCGGTGTGTGGTGGTGGTCGGCGAGAGCGCGGCCACCGCGGAGGTGGTGGTGAAGGCGGTGATGGACAGGGTGAGCAAAAGGGGAGCTGCAGTAGTGGCACGAGCGGTTCAAGAACCTCCAGTTTGTGCCCCTCTCGGTAGCGTCCTTCCAGCAGATGCCGAGGGAGGAGCTCCGCCCGGCCGCCGCGAGCGCAGGCGAGCGAGCTCTGCCCCGGTGCGGGCGCGGGCGAGCTCCACCCCGGCATCGGCGCGGCGAGGAGGAAGGTGGAGCCGGGTCGCTGACAGTTTGGCCCCACTAGACAGAGAGAGAAAGAAGCAGGAGGATAGGACAAGAGAAGGATATTTTGGACGTTTACACTAACCGGGCCATATGTAAGGGCTGCCAAACGGTAAAAAACAAACAGAACACAGACGGAATGGCTTGGAGAGCAAAGAAGTTCAGAACGATGGCACTCGTGGGAGCTCAATTTTTTTAATGGCTTGTGTGTAATTGTAAACTTTTTTAATAGCACACAAGTAAAAGCCTCCGTAATATAAGAGAACCTTTCAAGGCAGGTAGAAAGACAAATGGCGAAGAGAGAAGAGTTCCTATTGTTTTTCTTTTTTTTTGAAAGATCTGGTTTCCCAGCGTATCATTAATAAGAAGGAAGAGTTTACAGAGGTTGGAGGATCCCCTTACAGGCGCGAGAGGCGCTAACACCCACGGCAGACCGCTGTGGAAGTTTCAGAATTGTTAATTAATTACTCACAGTCGGATGAGCATCTATTAGAGCAAGTATAATAGCAGGCGGTAAGCCGACTAAATGCTGAGGTGGAGGAGAGAGGGGAGGAGAGAGAGGAGAAGCGGGCTGTAAGCTTACAGCCGGTTTGGGCACAAGAACCAATAAAGTCTGTGAGAGAGACAAGTTGGCCATATATTAACTGTAAAGAGCCAACTACTATATGAGTGGGCTGAGAGAAGGCTGCAGAACCTTATAGCCAACAAACCGGCTGTATTATTAGCCTTGCTCTTAGGACGAAGAGGTAGTAAAACAATCGACAAGGATCAAAACAACCTTGACGATCCAGATTCACAGTGTAGACTAATTTCAACGTACTTTTGCCTTTTGGGAACATTCACTGAATCGGGGAATAGAAAGTACAGTAGAAAACACAAAAGGACTCCACTGCAAGTCTGAATCTGCTCAAGTGCACAACGTGCACCATGGACGCACCAAACCAAAGAACACAGAGATCCGGGGAAAAGTCGGTATCCGCTCGAGTTCAGTAGAAAAATCAATACGACGACCGGAGAAGAGAACTGAGAAAAATAACACTGAAAATAGAGCCCTGCGCAACCTCCAACCTGCTAGAGGCTGAACTAGCTAGTTAGGAAGGAAGGCATGGACTGGAACTGATGGATTGGAACTGGACACTGTATGAGCAATGAGCTCGCCCCTGAACTCTTTCGCAAGCCATATTTTTTCAGTCAACGAATAATATTTTTTTGTTACAACAAATTAGCCAACAATACTTTCAGTCATGACTTATCAGCCAAGTGAACAGGACACTTGCTTCTTCCCTTGCTAATTTCATAGAAGTGGAAGACTTGACTTCAGAGTCTGAACATGTACGGGCATGTGGCGTGCCACCAACCTAAATCATTTATTGATGTTGAGTGACGCGGAGTTTTCTTTCTCAAATCAATAATACAAACATAGGTACTTTTACACGCACATATACTTTCCGTACCTTTTGACCACCTCCAAAAGAGAAAGGGTGTGTTTGGATTCTCCTCCTAAATTTTAGTCGGTGTCCCATTGGATGTTTGGACACATACATGGAGTATTAAATATAGACTAATTACGAAACTAATTGCACAGTTTGCAACTAATTTGCGAGACGAATCTTTTAAGCCTAATTAGTTCATGATTTGATAATGTGGTGCTACAGTAAACATGTGCTAATGACGGATTAATTAGGCTTAATAAATTCGTCTCGTGGAGTACTGATGGATTCTGTAATTTATTTTTTTATTAGTATCCAAACACTCTATGGAACACACTCATGTGACACCTCCTAAATTTTAGTCCCTAGATCCAAACATCCCCTAAGCAGGTACATACCGCTGAGACTGACCAAGTCATCACATTTATTCTATCTATATGAGTATCACTAATAGACTAATCTAGCAAATATGAAGATTCAGGAAGTCGCCGTAGCCGCTTGTTGTCGAAGGGCACATCGCCTCGTTAAATCCTAAAATAAATTCAAGAAAATGCAACCACCCGCATCAAATCGATGACTTAAATGGTTGTATGCATATTTCAATCTAAGAAATCTAACCAATTGAGGTAAGCTCGGTTTGGAGAGAAGAGTTCCTAGTGTTTTAATATGAATCCTTTTTTTATAAAAAAGGGAGGGTAGGTAGTCTTTATTGTGCACCATGAATAGATTCAACTATATCATATATCATTGATCACACTAATTCAAATCAATGTGTTCACCCACCTCTCTTACATAGCATCCAGCTTCCCCTTTTATAGGGTCATGTTCGCTACTACTTCACGGTACAAATTTGCCATTTGACAGCTAAGATATATTCCTAGAATATCCTAATACCAGTACAAATCCCCAGGGGCATCCTGGGTCTTGTCCTCCTGCACCGCCTTTGCTCCTTGGGCCTTAGCCTCAGGCCCATGGGAGGCCCGTCTCCAATCTTGGGCCACGGCGCTGTGAAGACCCCTTTCTCTCAAGCAAAGACAACATAGCCTCCGCCTGAGCCAACGGAGCCTCCGCCTTCGCTCCTGAGTCTCCGTCTATGGACTCCTCCGGACAACTTCAGGGTCGTGCTCGGGCTTCTGTCCTACCGACAGCCAGTGGCAGAGGCCTTCTTGCTGCTAGCAGAGGCCTTCTGGGTTTCTTCCGGAAACGTGCGCGGCCTCCGCTTGAATTGTTGGGGTCTCCACTCCATCGCAGGCTCCACGCAATGGCTTCACCTAGCATCCCTGCAAAACACTTACACAAATGTTCCAATGGTATTAGCTTATGTTTGCACTGGCCTCCGCTACTCGTGTATTGGTGTTCCAATAGATCCCCCCTTGAGGGTGCGGTCCGATGTGAGCAGGCCGTGAGCCTGAAGCGCGACACTGATACCGAGTGGCGGAGGCTTGCCCCTTTCTCCCCTGGGTTGCCCGTATCGGACCGTTGGAGGGGCGACGTGTCGTCGTTTGACTCATTGCGGTGGCCCGGCGCCCGATGCTCGCAAACAGTCGCGACCATTGGTGTTTGGAATTCGAAGCATCCCCCCGTGGCCTATATAAAGGGCTGGTTGGTGGGGAGACACCCCCCCATGCCACTCGAGCCATCGCTTTCTCTCCTATAGCTTTCCAAGCTCCGCCTGTGCTGCTCTGCTGTCTTGTCTTTGTGCCTTAGAATTTTCCTTGTGCTGCTGCTCCTTTTGGTTTTATGCTGCCTTTGGAAGTGGCTTCGCCTACTAGCTTTGATCTTCGCTGGCCTAGCTTTAGCAGTCCTTATTCCCGCTTGCTTGGCGTGAGGTTTGAGGGTTGGTCAAAGAGGTACGAAGAGTGTATGTCTACGTCTGCAGAGGCTCAAGACGATTTAGAGAATATTGAAGCTTCTGTCGGAGACTTGATTCCCGTTTCCCCGTTTAAGAAGGTGAAGGTTCAAATGGCTAGGTCTTGGGATTTTGGGCCTTCGCTCATGACGGAAGAGGCGATAAGGGCTCTAAAGGATGAGGGCTGCTTCCCAGCAGGGAAGGGTCGTCCTCCGTGAGGTGAGATTGTGCCTCAACCGAAGGTTGATGAGGCTGTTGTCTTCAAGGATTTTTTTTTGTTTGTGGCCTTCGCATACCTCCAGTCTATTTCCTCCGCTTGGTTCTTAAGACTTTTAAGGTACAGCTCCACCATCTTACTCCCAACAACATTCTTACGCTTAGTAAGTTTTGCTACGCCTATGAGACATATGGCGCTCCCCCAGATTTGGATACATTTTGCGCGTATTATGAACTTCAGCGTCAGCTTAAGAAGGCGAAGGTTGACAACGTGGAAGTTGAGTATCAGTTTGCCAGTTGCGCATTCATGATGAAGAGGGCTCAGAAGGATGGTGGTTTGGAGATTTCCTTCGCGCAAAAGAATAAGTGGGAGAAGGACTGGCCTTGCTATTGGTTTTATGTGAAAACTCCCGGGGTTGTTCCCAAGACGGGGCCAAGGGTCAAGAAGTACCCTTTTGCTTCTACAATGGGAGACATGAAGCCTTCGACTCGTGTGAGGCCTCCTATGAAGGTTGATGCGGAGCGGGTAGCGTGTGACGTGGTCTTTGGCAAGGCCTGCTGCTTCTCTAGGGATCGTGACCTTGTCGAAGAGAAGGTGGTATCCAATTTCTGGCCTTTGGGGAAACATAGGCCATGAATAAGCTTAGTGAGGATGAAGCTCCTAGTCTTTGGTAGCACGGAGGGAGAGTTCTGTCCGTGTTTCTATCTTACCGACGCGGATGACGAGACCGACAAGGAGTTCGTTAGTGAGGTGGAGCAGTCTGCCACCAAGATCCTTGGGGAGATTTCTGAAAGGGAATATTTGTCTCATCGCGCCATCGGTGGTACCATGCCCTGGTTAAACCGGGTATTTGAAGAGATGAAGGTGAAGTACAGGGATGGTTTTGAAGTCGATTGAGGATAAGGCAGCCCCTATTGCTACGGCCCGGGCGGAGTCTAAGAAGTGGAAGGAGACTGACGCTCCAAAGGTTGTTGCGAAGAAGAGGAAGATGGCGAAGAACACGGTGGATGCTGCTAAAGAGGTGGCGGAGAGTGCCCATGATGAGCCAGAAGCTGCACGCCCACTGTTGATGCTGGTCAGCCGGAGGCTTCCGTTGCCCGCCCGGACGAAGACCTGATGGCTTCATCCGTTAAGGCGGTGGCTATTGTTCCTGGGGCTAGAGCCTCTAATGTGGACCCGTTGCCCTATATTCTCGGTGATGACTCGTCTGAGTCTGTGGGTGATGTTGCGGGGGCTGGTTCTGTCTCCGCTTCCGCTAGTGAGGAAACTACTTTTGTCAAAGCTGGCCGATCTGCGAAGGCCCAACATTTGGAGGAGTCGGAGACCGAGTTCGATGAGCAGCCATCTTCAGTTTTGCCCCAAGGTCTAGAGGCTGTGCCGACCTTGCCCCGTGCTATAGGTATCGGAGCGTCGAGTTTTATTGCTGAGCCCTTGCACCCAGGTAAATTTAATTTCTAAGTGTCTTTTGCATTTTACTTGTTTTTGTGGCTCCTCTGATATGTTCTTTCATTTCTTAGATGGTTTGACCAAGGCAATGGAGACGCCAATTCTTGGGGAAAAACCTACCCCCACTGGCTTGGATCTTGCTTGAGTGGGGTTGCGTGCTCCTCTGAAGGCCTCGCTACATCTTGGAGCTGGTCCTTTGGAGCATGCACCCCCTGTCGATGGAGGTTTGCTTGGATTAGCTCTTGTATTTTTCTTTGACCTTGCCGTTGTTTAGTTTTTATTGTTTGCTTTTGCTCCAGGTGAAGGTTCTGCCGATACACTAAGTGGGTGGGTGGAAACCATGCATGCTCTTTACAGCGAGATAGGAGGTTGCATTTCATATTTTTCTTCTGTTGGTTTTGCCTTACTTTTTTCTTATATTTTATCTTTTTGCTAGATCACGCCCGCTGTCATTTTAAGAAGGTCGATTTCAACAAGCTACTACGTTACAATCTTGAGCATAATTGTGTGGTTAGTGCATGGGCTTTGTATTTTCACCTTATCAGTCTTGGTTTTCTCTATTTTTGTTAACGTTTGTTGTTTTTAGGGACATCATATGTCGGAGATCCTTGAGAAGCGTGCATCCGAAAGAGGTTATCAAGCGGGACAAGGCTATTGAAGCCCTTTAGAACGAGCTGGACAGGGTTGAGGATGAAAAGAAACAGCTTGCTATAGAAGTGGCTAACCTTCATGTTGCCCGTCAGACTATTGAGGATTTGAAGATCTAGGTGGGGGCCTGGAGAAGGGCGTTGCTGGCTTGAAGGCCGCTGAGGAGCTTGCCCTTGCCCGATTGCAGAAAGCGTTCGATGCGAATGAGAGCCTTCGGAAGGAGATTGATGCAGAGAAGTCTTCGAGCCAAGCGCTAAGTGCGCAAGTTGATCTGCTACAGAAGCATTTAGAAGAGGCGTGGGTTGCTAGTGTCTCGGCCACTGAGCTGTATCTAGCGGCTCTGGCTAGTTATGGAGGTGCAACTTCACCTTTGCCAGCAGATGCCTCCGCCTATGGCATACTTGCCAGGTTCAAGGAAAATGTTGCTAAACTGCCGGAGTTTGTCGGAGGCGCTATGGATTTTGGCGCACTTTCGTTTGCTACAATCTCTGCAAGAACCTTGGGAAGCTAGGTTGCACGCATTTTGTTGGGCTCAAAGGGCGGAGGGAGTTCGAAGGGCCTTCGGAACTTGGTGAGACTTCGGGGGAAGTTGCCAAGTCGGTTAGGAATTTTATGAAGTACTTTTGGCTCAAATTTGGCCATGCTGATGCCCGCTCCCTAGCGGAGGCTCACCGCACCGCTATTAGTATCTTATCTATATGTGTATCTGTCGTGATTTTTCTATCTTTTTGTTGTTCTCTTTCTTTTGTTCTTATTGATTTTTGTTGTGTTTGTGTAGGATTTGCAGAAGTCTAGGGCTCAACATGCCACTAAGGAGGTACAGACATCGAAGACCGGTGAGACAATGAGCCAGAAGTCTCCTACTGTTGCTTCTAACGCCCAAAAGCTTGGGGAAGCTGCTCCGCACCTATGGCGCCGGAGGTGTAATTTCTAGGTTTTTTAGATGTCACTTTAGGCTTAGTGGATGGAGGTCTTCGCATGTTGCCTTGCATACTTGTAATCTTAATGTAAATTTGATCTGCGCAGGTTACCCCTCAGGGGCCTACGCGAGATGTTGTTCCTTTAACTATGATGCAAGATGGTATTTATGTCAGTGGAGAGTTGTGGGAGTATTGGCGTGACACTTTCCCTCGTCCTTTGGTTCGTGATATGTTTAGTTTCATGGTGCGTGATATAGATGATGAACATGCAAAATTTACTCGGTCGTTAGCTTGGCGAGGGCCTTGGCCACCGGTTTAGCTTTAAACCTATGCCAAATTGTTTGGTTGGCCTTCGCGGCTTTGTAATGTTTGCTTTGAAAGCCTCAACGCTTTTTGCATTTGTGTTGTTACTGTCTTCGAGCTCTTTCTTCTTTCTTTCTTTTGTAAGGCTGTGTCTGCATTTGTGTTATTTTGCGCTTGTAGTGCGCTCTGTTGTAATATGTTTGCATTCTTGGAATAAAGTTAGTTTGAAATAATTTGCTGGGTACTTGTTTCATTGAAGAATCTGGTTACAATTGCTACCTGTGCCGAATGGCTCTAGCGGACGGCACTTATTTTCTTGCTCTTGCCTTCGCTTCTTTCTTCTCTGGTCGACGTTGAGTATGAGTCAGCATGTCGCAGCAGAGAAACTGAGATGCTCGTACTTGATCTCGCTGGTGTTACGAAGGCTTTGGCACAATTTGAGCATTCATCGGAGGCACTAATCTTGATTCTTGATGCTTCTCCAGAGGCCACAGAGCAATTTGAGCAAGCAATGGAGGTCGAAGAAGCATTTCTTGGACATTGTCTCCTCTTGTGCCTGGGTTTTTTTGCTTTTGCCTTCGGCTATGCTGGAGCAGCTTCGCTCCTGTCGAACATAGTTGATGCCGGGTTGCGCCAGATGGTGTCCTCGGTTGCGGGGGATGTTACGAGCCTTCGTGTGATACCATCACGCAACCTCTGACACTGACTGCTTGCTGCCAGACTATAGTCATACAACGCCCCATGGAGGTTGTACAACACTAGGTGGAAGATGCGTATAACCTCAACGTGGCCTTCACCAGGCTACGTGAGCTGCTAGATTTATGAGTCTTCGCACGGTACCTTCTGTTCTCTCTTTTCTAAGGAAACTCCGGCTTCCATTTTTTTCTTGCTTTGCTCTGTAGTATACTGGTTCTTTGTTGGTTTGGCTTCCCCCCTAGCGGTTTTTAGAGGTAGGGGTATAATGCCCTGACTGGGGCTAGTGCAGGGGTAAAGCGCTGGGTTTTATAGTCTTCTACTTGTACGATTTATTAAATCTTGGTGGTTAGCCGATGTTTATTGCTTAGGTACGTTTTGAGATTGTAATAAGGCCGATGGATTTCTTTGTACCTGGCGTATCTTTGGTTTTTATTGATGTTGTACTTTGGCTGTTAAACCCTATTAGTCATCTGGTGCCTAATAAGGGTAGGTCTTCGTCATATGTTTTCCACCCGATGCCTACGGCGACGGTAGGTCTTTGTCGTGTTTTTTGACCTTTTTGGCCATTTTGATCAATCCTTGATGCCTGAAAATGGATAGGGCTTTGTCAAGGTTGCGGGTGAATTTAGCCGCGGAGGTTGTTCCTTGCTTTTCAGCCTTCGGCTAAAGCAAAGGAAAGTCCTCTTTGTTGTGTTGTCGAATGTTGTGGCTCCGTTGCTAGCCACTTTCGACCTTCGCTTTTCATGGTATTCTTGGGGGAATTCCTCTTTATATTTTTAGAGGTTTTTACATGGGTCCTGTCTCGTTAAAAACCTCACCTCCGTTAGGAGCACCCTTTGTAAGGAAAAGAGTGCAGGCCCTTTTGCATGAAATGTAAAGAAAATATAAAAGTTGGGAGAGGTGCGGTGACCTTCGCTTATAGTTCCACAGAGGCCACCTTTTTACATTTTTAGATATAGAACCTACGCAGACTGTCGATGTTCCATGCGTGAGTTGTTGCTTTGCCTTTGCTGTCAGTTAGGTAGAATGACCCTAGTCTTTCGGCAGCCTTCGCCATGTATGGGCCTCCCCATTTTGGTTGAAGCTTTCCAACATTTTCTGCATTAGGTTTCCTTCTGAGGACTAGGTCTCCATCTTGTATGAGTTTTCTGATCACTTGGCTGTCTCTACACTTTTTGGTTTGATCTTGGTACTTTGTGATGTTTTCCACTGCTTCCAATCTTGTGCCTTCGATTGTTTCCTTGGCGTACTCTTCATCTTCTGCCAGGGTTTGTTTTATGATGCAGAGGCTCTGATGCCTGACTTCTTTGGGCAGCATTGCTTCTTCACCATACAAGAGTTTAAATGGTGTAAAGCCTGTTGTTTTGGAGGCTGTAGTGTTATGGGACCACACTACCTTTGGTAGGTCCTCTACCCATTTGCCCTTGCGGAGGTTGAATAGAGTCTTTGATATTGCTGAGAATATTACTCTATTAGCTCTTTCCACCGCTCCATTTGATTCTACAAGGTAGACCGAAGCAAAGGCTACCTTGGTGCCTATACTCTTGCATAATTCTTTGAATTTGTCCGAGTCGAATTGTTTTCCATTATCAACTGTTAGGGTTCTTGGTACTCCAAATCTGTAAATTATGTTCTGCCAGAAAATCTTTTTCACTGACTCTGATGTGATTATAGCGAGTGGCTTAGCTTCAATCCATCTTGTAAAATACTCGATTGCTACCACTGCAAACTTGTTCCCTCCTTGCGATGGTGGTAACGGCCCAACCAGGTCCATTCCCCATCTCTATAGGGGCCAAGTGGGTGGGATGAGTTGTACGGCAGTCGAAGGTTTTGACTGATGTGGGGAATTGCTCTGGCATGCTTGGCATGTCTTGACAATCTCTTATGCGTCTTTGATGCGCGTAGGCCAATAGAATCCTTGCCTAGTGGCCTTTCATAGACAGTGCCCTCGGACCGATGTGTGAGCCGCATAACCCTGAGTGGATTTCTTGTAGAAGGTTTTTGCCTTTGCTCTGAGGTATGCACTTGAGTAGCGGTTGGGCAACCCCTTTCTTGTACAGTATTCCATCTATCAGCGTATAGCTTCTTGCTCTTGCTATCATTCTTGTTGTGCTCGCCTCATCTTCTGTGTGATGCATGTTGTTCAGGCTGTCTATGATCAGCTGCCTCCAATCTTCAGACGCGGTAACTAAGACTATTTTGAATGCCTTTGTTGTTACCTGCGTTGCCGGTGCTTGTAATACTTGGTAAAAGGCTTCATTTGGTATGGGCAAGTTGTTTGTTGCTGCCTTCGCCAGCTCATCTGCTTCTGCCTTTTTTGCTCTTGGTATATACTGCAGGGTGAATCCCTAGAACCTTCGCTCAAGAGCCCTTACTGTGGCCAAGTATTTGACCAATTCTGGTTCCCGTGCCATGTATTCTTTTTTGACTTGTCCTGCTATGACTTGGGAGTCTATTTTGCCAGTAACGTTTTTGCTCCGAGTGCCTTTGCCTTGTTGAGGCCTACTATGAGGCCTTCATATTCTGCTATATTATTTGTTGCCTTGAATTCTAACCTTGATGCATACTTTGTACGGAGGACAGATGGTGCTATCAAAATGGCGGAGGCCCCAGCGCCTAGGTGTCCCCAAGCTCTGTCGAGTGTCTAGATTTGAGGCTGAGGCTGTGGGGTTTGGTGTGCCAAAGGTGTCCAATCTGCCATAAAATCTGCTAGCGCTTGAGATTTGATTGCTGTTCTTGATACATAGTTGAGCTCGAATTGGGATAGTTTTGTTGCCTATTTTCCTATTCTTTCAAAGGCTTCTTTGTTGCTGAGTATATCCCCGAGTGGTTGCGAAGAGGGTACTATGATTTCATGTGCCTAGAAGTAGTGCTTTAGTTTTCTTGAGGAGATCAACACTGCATATGCTATTTTTTCTATCTCTATATAGTTCAATTTTGCTCCTGACAGGACTTCTGAAATGCAATAAATAGGCTGTTGAATGACCTTCAACTCTTCTTCCTTCTCTTGGACAAGCACCCCACTAACCGCATGGTCAGAAGCTGCAACATATAACAGCAATGGAGCCTATGGATCCAGCACTGTCACCAAGAGTCTAGTAGCCAAATAATTTTTGAGCTGTTGGAAGGCCTTCGACTGATCTGGCCCCCATTCCACCTTGTCTCCGCCTCTCAAAGCTTTGAAGAATGGGAGGCTGCGTTCTGCTGACTATGAAATGAATATGTTTAGCGCTGCTATTCTTCCTGTGAGTTTTTGGACTTCCTTTTTGGTTGATAGTTCCACCATTGAGATTATGGCCTTCGTTTTGTGTGGGTTGGCCCTTATACCTTCGGGTCCTATGATGTACCCAAGC
Source organism: Miscanthus floridulus (assembly GCF_019320115.1). Taxonomy (NCBI): domain Eukaryota; kingdom Viridiplantae; phylum Streptophyta; class Magnoliopsida; order Poales; family Poaceae; genus Miscanthus; species Miscanthus floridulus. Next base: position 61,855,839 of record NC_089589.1, read on the forward strand.
ATTTTACCTCTGCTTACGCTGAAGACACACTTTTCTGGGTTGAGTTTTAGCTTGGCTTCTCTTAGATTGGCAAAGGTCTCCTTTAAATCTGCTATGTGATCTCCTTCATTTTTGCTCATTACCACAATATCATCAACATAGGCTATAATGTTTTTCTGCAGCTGTGGGCCGAGGACTGCCTTCGTCATTTTGGCAAAGGTTGATCCTGCATTTTTTAGTCCTTCGGGCGTTCGGATGTAACAATAAGTTCCGAAGGGGTAGTGAAACTTGCCTTTTCTTCATCTTCTTTGTTGAGCCAGATCTGGTGATATCCTGAAAAGCAGTCTAGGAGGAAAAAAGCATTTGCATTTTGCCACCTTATCGACGGAGGCATCTATCCTAGGTAATGGAAATGGGTCTTTCTTACATGCATTGTTCAGATCTGTAAAGTCTATGCACATTCTCATCTTTCTATTTTTCTTCGGTACTAGTACTACATTTGACAGCCATTCTGAGTACTTGACTTCTTGAATTATGTTTGCGTCTAACAGCCTCTGTACTTCGGCCTTTACTGCTAAGATTTTGTCCTCTGACATTTTTCTTTGTCGCTACTTCCTTGGCTTTACTTTGGGGTTGATGTCAAGGGAGTGCTGTATAATATCCCTACTGACCCCTTTCAGGTTGGAGGCTGACAGGCGAAGACGTCTTTGTTCTTAGCTAAAGTTTCTATGAGTTCTGCTTCTTCTTCTTCTTTCGATAGGTTGCCTCCAATAGTGACCTTTCTGTCTGGGACTGCATCTTCTAATGGGACTGACTTTGTTTCTTCTTGATCTTTGAGACCTATTTTGCCCTTCGGCATGTTCGAAGGCTCCTGTAAGCTATTTTTGGCTGCTTCGATAGAATTGATATTGCGCTGAGCTTTGTAGATGGCTCTTTCTATGTCTCTTGCCTCCTTCTGACTGCCATGGACTGTGATGGTTCCGTGCAAGGCTGGCATTTTCATACACAGATAGCCCATATGGATGGCTGCATTAAATTTGTTTGCAAACCCTCTTCCAAAGATGGCATTATAGGGGTAGTAGAGATCTACTACGTCGAAGTTCACATATTCAGTCCTTGCGCTTTCCTGACCTCCGAAGGAGACTGGCAAGGATATTTTTCCTAATGCATCGATCCTCTTTCCTCCGAAACCAATTAATATTGAGTCCGAAGGCTGCAACTGGCTCCTATTTAGCTTCATCTGGTCGAAGGCATTGACAAAGATAATATCTGTAGAGCTTCCAGATTCTATAAGAACCCTATTGATTTCCCATCCTACAATGTTAGCCTTGATCACCATGGCATCGGTGTGTGGGTAGCTTTCCAACTGCAGATCTTGTTCTAAGAAGGTGATTGGCGTCTTTGACCAATCTGTGTAGCGCACTGGGCCTTGAACTACTATGTTGTTGATCAACCTGAGGTGATCTTTCTTCTGCTTCTTTGTCTGGAACTCCATCGAGGAGCCTTCGGCTATAGGCAATATCATGCCGATGGTGGGTAGGGGTGTGTGAGGGTTGAGTTGGTTTTCTGGGCTAGGTTCGTTTTTGGGTGTTGCCGGTTGTATTGGTGGGGCGGAGGCAATGCCTCTAGCTGCCTATTGTGTACTTGAGATGGCTGGTTGGTCTCAATGAATGTTATGTGCGGAGGCCTTGGGTTTATGTAGGTGAGGTTGGCTTCTGCCCGTTGGTTGCTAGTCTGCCCCTGCTGCTGAGTACTTGGTCGCCATGCAGGTAGGAAATTTGAATAGTAGGCGGCAGCTAAAGTGGATGGGTGAATTTGGGTGGAGTTTAGGCTTGGGTATATTGGGCAATATTGCTGCTGAGGAGATGCAGCGAAGGTATGGTTTACTTCTCTTGCGGGTTGTTGTGGCGGAGGTTACGGATTTGCTCTGCTTTTGATCCTTTCTTAGGTCTCCTTAGCATCCGAGCAATCCCTGGTGATGTGCCTCTTGTTCTCTCCATGAAAGAAGTAGTACTGCCTTCGCTGTCTTTGGTTTTTGTTTCTATTCCAGTTCCTGTCTTCACCATTTCTCTTTCCTTCGGCTTGTTTTTGAGGCGCCCTCTTTGGGCCTGCCTTCGTTGGTTGCTGCCCTTGTTGGCTGCTTCCTTGCTGCTCTATATTGAAGACGTGCTGGCTTTGCCCTTGCGGTGGTTGTAGCTGGCCTTGGCTTCTGTTGCCCCTCTGGGTGTTCCTGCTGTTACCCTGGAACTGCTTGTTCTGGTTTTGCTCTTCTAGCCTTCTACGGAGGTCATTATCAGATCTACAATATTTCTCAATTTCGTTGTAAAGGTCTTTGATGTCCTTGGCTTTTCCTTGGCTAGATGAGGTGCGAAGGGTCCTATGCGAAGGCCCTTGATTACTGCTTCGATAGCAACGTCTTCCGGAACATTGGGTGCTTTTGCCTTCATTTGCATGAATTTTTGGAAGTAGTCTTTTAAGGCTTCTCCTTGATTTTGCTTGCATTGAAACAGATCCATGGACGTCAAGGATTCACTTATAAATCCTTTAAAATTTGCTAAGATCTTGTCACGAAGGTCTTCCCATGAATACATAGAACTTAGCTTCAGCATAGAATACCAGGCTAGTGCGTCGCCTTCGGCTGCAATGATGAAAGATTTGGCTAACATCGCTTCATTTCCACCAGCGGAAGCTACTGCTGCCTCAAAACTCATGATGAATTGGCGTGGGTCTGATCTTCCATTGAATTTGGGCAAAGTGATGGGTTTGTAGGAGGGAGGCCAGGGTGAGCTCTGGATGCCTTCGGATAGTGGTGATTTGGAATCAATGGTTCTATGGGTTTGTGGCAAAGTGTAAGGCGTGCCAAAGGTTGGTTGAGATATTGTGCGTGGCGGGGGGTTGGGTTGGCTTTGTTTTGTTGAGTGGAACTAGTTTGATGTGTTGAAGCTAGATTGCGAAGGCTGCATACTTTGTATCTCGGCCTATAGGACGACTAGCTGTTGCCTGATCTCCGTTGCCTGAGCTGATGTTTCGGCTGCCCGTTGATTTGCGGCGAAGGTTGTTGCGACCCAATCTCTTTCTTGCTGCATGTTCTGTAACTGAGCCTGTAATTATTGAAGCTCTTGCTCTAGGGTGGGGTTTGGGGCTTGCTAATCCTAGGAAGCCGGAGGCTGGTCTTCGACGGCCGGCTCCTCTGCGCCTAGGTCTTCTCCTTGGTGTGGGATCCTTAGGTGCGCTTGCTGAGGTTGCTCTTTTTGTTGCCATTGTGGGTTTTGCTTGGCCAACACGCGGTGGGCACCAATGTTGGAAAACTAGGGGTTTCCAGTAGGCGGGGTACGGAAGCCTTCGTCCAGCCGGGAGCTCTGGGCGAAGGGATGTGAAATGGGGGGTGGGCCCTAGCTCAATCAAGGTTTCATTAATGTGTTCAGCCACCTCCCTTACATAGCATCCGGCTTCCCCTTTTTATAGGGCACTGTTCACTACTACTTCATGGTACACATTTGCCCTTTGACAATTAAGGTACATTTCTAGAATATCCTAATACCAGTACAAATCCTTAGGGGCATCCCGGGTCTTGTCCTCCTGCACCGCCTTAGCTCCTTGGGCCTTAGCCTCAGGCCCATGGGAGGCTCGTCTCCGATCTTGGGCCGCGGCGCTGTGAAGACCCCTTTCTCTCGGGCGGAGACAACATAGCCTCAGCCTGAGCCACCGGAGCCTCCGCCTTCGCTCCTGAGTCTCCGCCTATGGACTCCTCCGGACATCTTCAGGGTCATGCTCGGGCTTCCGTCCTAGCTACGGCCAGTGGTGGAGGCCTTCTTGCTGCTGGCGGAGGCCTTTTGGGTTTCTTCCCGAAACGTGCGTGGCCTCCGCTTGAATTGCTGGGGTCTCCACTCCATCGTAGGCTCCACGCGAAGGCTTCGCCAAGCATCCCTGCAAAACACTTACTCAAATGTTCCAATGGTATTAGCTTATATTTGCACTTGCCTCCGCTACTCGTGTATTAGTGTTCCAACAAAGAGAACTAAAACAAAATAGTATTTAACTAGTTTAAAATAAAAACCATAGACTGGATTTTCACAAACATATACATGAATTTGATTGAGTGGATTCAGCTCCAAAAACTATTTCTAAAGAGGAAACAGAAAAAAAAAATCCAAAACTGTCTTATATAAATTATTGTACAATGGTAAAAACATCTGACAAGATAGAACCGCTCTACCCAGTATTCATATATCTCAGCTGTTAACTAGCCTGCACGTCTTCCATAAAGCCTGTCAACAACTTCAACTATAGGAGGTCTACTCTTCTGAGCGACATCCACACATCTAAATGCAATCTCAATGCACGCTTTCAGTTGCTGAAGACGATCTGCATCTAGTGATGAGTATTTGGATGCTATGTGCCCATCATCCCATGTTTCACGTATCTGCAGAATTTGAATCAGAAGCTAACTGATTATACACAACGGACATGAGTCATATGCCTACAGAAAAGTATTTGAATCTTCATCATGTAATGTTGGCTTACATCAATAATAAAGTTCCTTGCAGCCATGTCTTTGTCATTAGAACAGTTCTTCTCCCTTGTGGTAATCTCTAAGATCAGTACTCCTAAACTATATATGTCACACTGGGGAGAAATTTCACCACTGTATAAATACTCTGGAGCCATGTACCCTCTGAAAGATATTTATAGTGAGAGTGTGGTTAGCATTACATGATAACTCAAAATGTAATCTACATCACAATAAAGGAACTTACTTTGCACCCACAACATTTATAGTGTTTATTCGGGTTTGTTCGTTACCAAAGAATCTTGAGAGACCGAAGTCTGCAATTTTTGGCACCATGTTATCATCCAACAAAATGTTTGCAGGATGAAGATCCAAGTGCACAATAGGAGCACCCATTTCTTGATGCAGGAAATGTAGACCCTGGCAAATGCCCTTAATTATTTTGAAGCTTGTGTCCCAATCACTTCTGTTCGCGTCATCTGAAGAATGAAGATGAATTATGTAAGCTTTATGAGGCTTTCTAGGGTGCAACGTTACCACTGTAGATTTCAAGGGAGGTATGGATCTCAGCATTGGTTGATTAAGAAATAAGAATAGTATTGCTTAATTTCGACATACGGTCTAGTAAGGAGATGCCAAACTAAACTACAATAATAGAGAAACCACCAAATTCAGGTATTAATTAAATCTGCTTATACTGTTACTAGAACTTGTGTAAAAAGCTATACGGTCAAAATATCATTCATAGATTATGAATTATCCAAGCAGAAGAGGCTCCAGCTGATCACAGCAACAAGGAAAACACACGAATGGCATAGGACGAACTGTTTAATGTTGAGGATGAGGATAAGTGAGGAAGATGGGAAGAACAAACTTTACTTGTGGCTTTCAATTTACAACAAAAAGTTTGAAAAAAAATTACAACAAAAAACATCAAATACAACAGCAAAAGATGATATGAGTGGTATAATGTGAAAGGCAAAGACCACTGAAAGAAGTCAAATTCAGAACTGAAATTGCAGCATAATCATAATGTGATATATGTGTTGGATTAAATATTCTTTCCAAAAGATAATATTAAATCTACTCTGTTCACGATTTACTCCCTCAAGTGACTTGAATTTGTCTGTTGATAATGCATTGTAACCACCTCTTTTCCCCTCCTTATAGTGAGGTGACCACATAGTATATAACAAGCTATGTCTATACACCAAACAGCATAGTTGGAGAAAGAAACAATGAGGAAAGAAAATTATGTCGGACAGTGCCCTCTCATACCAGAAAGATAGCCACGAAGGCTTCCCTTGGGTGCATATTCGTAGCATAGTACACATTCATCCGTGTCTACAAGAATATATTTTCCTTTGTGCTCTACCACTTTCTTCTTTGCTTCACTGCAGCAGCTAAGTATCTTCAGTATATTTTCATGGTCTACGACCATAAGATTTGTAGCCTCCTTTAGAAATTGTTTCCCAGCAGGCACTGCAGTGTTTTGTGCAAGCTTCTTCACAGCAATGACTTGTCCATCTTGAAGAACCCCCTGTTTGAGCTCTTATATGATGCATATTGTCAAGTTTCCTCATCATCTTTTGAAAATGAAAAACATTCGTATGAAACATCATGCGTGATGTGTCTGTTCTAAAGTTCTCTCAGGCTATGTGTTAAGGTGAGTTAATTGCTAATTGCTGCAATGATACATAGCTGTCCTGCATGTTCGAAAAGAAATAAAAAAAATGAACTCCAAACCATACCTTGTAAACTGTTCCAAATGCACCATCACTAATTTTTCTCTCATCAGAGAACGCATTGGTAATCTCCTTCAAGAATTCCAGTGGCAGTTCCAGTGGCAGTGTGCTAAGAAGACCTCTGGTAGCGCTGGTGTCCATTTCTGATGATTTAAATAGGAATGGATCAGTACCTACAATTTATGAACTATCAACACTTCTACTTAACCAGATCAGCAGTTGTCTAACAACATATATAACAACGAAGAAAACATAAACATGGGTTATAATTAAAATCATATGAAAAATACCACCTCTGGAAAACACTAACCTGAAGAAACACTTCACAGATCCTAACTAGGAATACGGGCTTCCAAAGGGATTTTTTTTTTATTTTTAACATATTTTTTAAACTAATTTTCAAACTAACACTGTTTAATTTTTTTTTTCAAATCTAACACTTTTGGCCACGCCTATTCGCACGGCGTGGCAAATTAACGCTGCCACGCCATGCATGGGGGCGCGGCAAGCTCGCCCACGTGGCAGGGACCAGGCGCCTGACCGGTGATGTGGCCGGCTCTGCCGCGCCACCGATAAGGGCGCGGCGGTGACGCGCCCCTCATCATGGTGCAGCAGTGATGCGCCACCGCCCAGGGCGTGGCAGAGCCGGCTAAAGGCCCATGGCCCAGTCCCGCCGCGCCACGCCCTGCCCACCGCACGCACGCCCACGCTCGCCCGCACCTGTCGGCTGTCGCGCCTTCGCGCCCGCCGCGCCACGCACGCCGGCGTGTCACTCCCGCAGCGCCCGTCGCTCCCGCACGCTGGCGCGCCACCCCCTCCGGCCGCCCGCCGCGCCCGCCACCGCCCTCACTGCCGTGCCTCCGCCCTCACTGCAGCGCGCCGCCGCCGCGAGGACAAGGCCCGCTGCTGCCACGAGGACGAGCGCACGCTGCTGCCGCGAGGACGAGCGCTTGCACGCTGCATAAAAAACGAGGGCAGCAGGTCCATACATAGAAGTTGCTTATTTTCCTAGTGAAGTTGTTTAATATGTCTGTGAAAATTACTTTGAATATATACATGTGCTTTCATATTGTGTTCCTATTGCATAACAAGTAGTTCAAATTTTGCAATGCTACATAATGTTAATTTGAATATTGTTAATTTGAATACTCTAACCATTTGTTTATCAATTTGTATCAGGATGGCCCCTCCCACGCAGCACCAATTATACCCCCTTCTTGAGGTGGAGTACGACGACCCGCACCGAGCACCCTTCTTGACTAACACCGACGTAGAGGTACCCTTGCCTCCTTTGAGTCCCCGCACGCACACCAGGGCGCACCAGTGGGACGAGCGTTACACGCCGTACATACGACGTGCTGGCTTCCTCGAGCTTGTCCGTGTTGTCAACTACGGTCTTCCGCCCCTTGACCCAGCACTACTTACTGTAGCTATAGACAGGTGTGAGTGCCTTCATTGTACGTAAACATTCTTATAACAAATTTGAGGTAACTAACAGTCGTTCTATTCTTATAACAGGTGAAGGCCTGAGACCCACACGTTCCACCTACCTTGCGGCGAGATGACCTTGACCATGCAGGACATGAAGTCTATCTTTGGCCTTTGGTTGGGGGGATTTCCAGTGACAGGTATAGTTGACAACGATCACTGGAGGGAGTTGGTGGCTCAGTTTACTGGCTTTCTTCCACCGAACGCCGAGGTTTCCAAGAAAAATAAGTGAGCAATTCAAGCCTATTTAATACTTGCATTGCTTTCCTGCAGCCATCGGGTTTCATTTTCTTTGGTAAATTTCAGGAAAAGTTCTGATGTTTTGTCGTGGATTATAGAGCGCTTTGATTACTTGGACCCACAGGCTGATGAGGCTCAGATCGACAGGTTCGCTAAAGTGTGGCTCTGACACTTCCTTGGTGCTTTCCTATTCCCAGACGCCATGGACAACACCATCAACTGGATCTTTCTTGACATACTACGCCAGCCGTGGGATAACATAGCGGCGTATAGCTGGGGCAGCGCAGTCCTGGCATGGACGCATCGACAGCTATGCGTTGACTGCCGTCGCACCTCAGGGTATGTGAACCTTGGGGGTTGCTCCTACCTACTCCAGGTTTGGTGTTGAGAACGATGGCCCGTTGGGAGGCCCCTTGTTACTTGTTTCCCTGTAAGTACTTCGGTTCACTATATTCTTCGAGGCAGTTACATATGATGAAATTATTAATGGCCAATTCATTATCGTGTTCAATGCAGCATTAGAACAGGCAGGATACACTGCCTATAGCTCTGTATATCTGGATGCAAGCATAGTTAGTTAGAGGGAATGCGAGGCGCAAGTATAGGAAGTACACGGACTGTCTCGACGTCCTGACACAGCACCAGGTTACGCTCTCTTTACTGTCATACATGTGTCTTGTTCGATGTACACTATATCACAACCTAACTCAATTACGAAATGTTTAGGTGCATTGGTGTCCTTGGGATGCTCCGGAGCTCTAGGAATATCTGAGTCCTGTCACTAGGGATGAGTCAGACGAGTATCGCTGCAACGTCCCTTTTATTTTCTTCCACGTGGTCGAGATTCACTTGCCCATCAGGGTTTGTAGGCAGTTTGGAAGAATGATAGGCTACCCACCACCGCTTTACTCCACCAACCAAGAATTGCATGTGTGCGTTATCGATTAATAACAAAGCTATAATTCAGAGGTGTGTATGGTACAACTAACAATCGTTTTGTTGCAGGTATGACCGCAGGAAGAGGTACAAGATCAAGGATTGGCGCGTGACACACAACACGTACATCCAGTTGTGGCAGACCAGGGACCGGCAGCCGGTCGATGCGGGTCCCCCATACGACCAGCACACCTTTAACGAGTACCTGCGGTGGCTTCACAGGTCTACGAGGACACATATCAAGCCCCCGTACACTGAGGAGGCGATTGACGAGGACGATGAGGAAGATGTGATCGAAGATGTGTACGACGTTGCCACTAGGGACGACACACAACTACAGAGAGCCCCGCTTCAAAGATACGTGATAAGATACTCAAATGACACAATTTGTTATCCATTTAGTATTAAGTATGTGTACTAAAACTGTCCAACCACATTTCTGTACCTAGGCGACACAATTGTCAAGGCTGTCCAACGAAGCAGCATTTCGGCTTCACGAGTCTAGAGGGTAGGGGCCATGCGTTCTCGAGGCTTTTGTGGAGGTAAACATAAACTTGTTCGTTTCGAAAATATTTCTTTAGTGTATATGCATTTGGGAAATGCACTAACTTTAACGTCTATTCATGCAGAAGGTGAAGCGGAGCTGCAGGAAGCTAGCTAAGAAGTTGAGCTGCATGGGCACTCCTTGGGTGGAACCCGATTACCCGGCGTGGTCAGGTGCCACGTCTTCTGGCTCTTTGAGGACACCAGCGGGCTCTTCTCAGCTGGTGATAGGTGCCGCTTCCGCTGTGCGTACACCACCACATTATAGCGCTGGGAAGGACCCTGCAAACGAGGACGACGAGGACGACGATGACGACGACAACGACGACGACGACCCCCCGGGCTTCCACATACAGCACCACCAGTGGGACCCTTGGCAGCAGGACGAGATCGGCATGTCTCAGCTAGGTGGTGCCCCGCTTGGTACCCAAGGAGCCTTACAGGTAGTAACAAAGGTAGTTTCTTTAAATACGTAGGCTCCATGAACTAACGATCATAAAGATTATAAGTAATCGTGCATATCATATACTTACAGGGTACGAGCCGTAAGCACCGACAACGCGACCACACCGATGTTGGCTACACTCTCAATGTGTTGCCTACAAATCCGAAGAGACAGAGATGTCTGAGAGATCCTTACACTCCTGGGACTTAGTTGGTTATGTTGAACTTACGTCGAACGAATATTGTCGTCCAAAACTTGCAGACTCATGAATCAATGAAAAATATTATGTGGCAACTTGTTAACTTGTGCACGGACTCCATTTATTTGCTTCATATTCGTTTCAATGCGTCGCGGCAGCACTTGTAGTTGTTTACAGCACCGACAGCAGCTCCCATTCAATTGCAATTGAGGCTGGTCGGCTTCTGTCTGTGTCCAGGTCCTGCCATGCCGTGGCGCGTCAGTGCCGCGCCGTGGGCTATGGCGTGGCAGAACCTGGGCTTAGGGTTGCGTGCCAAACGTGACTCATGAAAAAAGAACGCCGGAGTAAAGTGATAACATTATTGTTATTTTACATTGAACTGATGCTAATAACATAAATTACACGCTACTATTTTAAAATACATGGGAAACATGCAAGATATATATGCTAGTCAACCATATTCGAAATAATTTTACTCGATTTTGTTCGTTTTAGAAATTCTCAACACATTCGCTATTATTAAAGAATGCTGAAGTCGTCCACCGCGTTAAGGCAGACAGAGGGAGGGCGGCTCGCGGGCGATATTTAACTAGGACTGCCACGCCGTGAGGGATGGTGCGGCGCCGATCGGTGGCGCGGCAGACCCTACCACGTCATCGATCAGCGCCCTGGTTGTCGCCACGTCATCCCTCTCACCGCGCCACCATGCATGGCGCGGTACAGGCGTTTCGCCGCGCCAGAAAAATAGGCGCGGGCAAAAGTGTTAGTTTTGGAAAAAAAAATAAAATAGTGTTAGATTTAAAATTAGTTTACAAAAAATGTTAAAAATAAAAAAAAATCTCCAAAGGCAGCTTCTGGGATGAATGGTGGTATTCCTGCGCGTGTATATAAAGCAAACCAAGAAATATAGATCTTGTAAACAGCTATATATTGACTTGACTCCATCAATGCTAGACTATTAAATAAATGATGGATTGTCTGAGTCACATGCACATAAAAAGTTGACTTGACTGCAGCCATGTGATGCCAGCACCGTCCAACAATACTCCGAGTTGGTGATACTCATTTAATTTGGAGTTTTTAGCAGAGACCTTTTTTTTTGTGAACTTTAGTTTAGCAAAACGACTCTTTTTTTTTTCTGAATGTTAATTTAGCAAAGACTTGACTACAGCACATTAAGGTTAGGTGAGTTGCACCCTTTCAGTTGAAAAAGGAGCAAACTCCATCTTTTAAGTTTATTTAGAGACCCAACCACTACGCATGCCAGGATAGGAGTCCTGTGGGCCCGGCGTGTTCCTTTTCTACCAAGCGTGACTAGTGTTAACAGGGAAATTTGAAATTCCATCTCGCTTTGAGGTAATATAATATACCCTATGAAATTTGAATTTCCTTGTCAGATTCTATTAAACTCTTAGGCAAACTATATCTTTGTCAACGTTCAGATTAACGTGTCATAACACAACTCTGCACTGTTATCATACTGGCAGATATCTCAAGATGGAATATTTCATAGGCCATTGCGTTCCGGACGTAAGTCTCCTGTGTTTCTGTTAAATCATCTCTCCTGCATTAAAAAAAAAACTCAACGTGATGAGTTTAGCTTCTCTTTTCTCACAAGCATACCGCTCAATGTTCATGATCTTGTGCTACACCACAATGGGCTTACTGTCAAGTGTCAACAGTTAGTCAACAGCGTACCATTAGACCAGCGATCAACATGAGATTAAACAGCAATCTTGCTACCAATATATTAAATGCTCAGACAAAAGTACATTTTTACAAATTTATGCAATAAGACAAATAAAAGGCATCTACATAATACTACACAAGGAGTAAACAGAACTCAGGGTACAGTTGCTACTATGTTACACAAAACTACAACACAATTACTAAATCAATGCCCAGGTCCAATCCATACACATGCATACACCAATAAGCCCTTCTTAAAGAAGACATGATCTCAAAGTTTCGAGCACAGAGCAAATGAACTGGAGTGAATGTAACTATGATGCTCTCTTAACCATGTTTAGCATAGGATAAGTGCCAATTATCTTGACTTCATGGAGGCAGCAGATATTTCAGTTACGATTGCCATGATGGATGCATCACAGTACTTGATCAAGCGGTACAAAAAATAAAGAAAAACGATGAAAAGAGTTCTGTAGATGCCTGGGTGACCGTTGACACATTTAACATTGTGAGCTCAGCATACATCCAGTTCCTCCATCTTCAAAGGAGGTTTCCTTGGATGCTCATTCAGTTGTCTCTCCATGTCATCCTTGAGTGTATTGTCATGGGAACCGAAAAGCCATACTTCCTTGAGTTTTAGTTTAGAGAGATTCTTTACCTCAATGAACTTCAATGTTGACCCACTACAGCAGCGAGCTGTCAGTAGCTCAAGATTTTGCATTGCTTCGGATCCAAAGGATACATTTAACTTTGAGCTGCAAGTAATCTCGAGGATCTTTAACTTCAAATAACAGCGTTGCTGTATTCCATTCACCCAGACACAAAAATCAAGCTTGCCATCAGCACCATGATGTGGCTTGACAGAAAGACGTAGAATACTTAATTCTTTTATTTCCCCAAGAACATTAATTACTTCAACTTCTTCTGACATGGTTATCTCCAGTTCCAACTTTGTGAGTTTGGGAAGATCTTTGATCCATGATGGCACTTATTTTACAAGACCGCATAGCTTAAGGCTCTGAAGGTTCTCTAGAGGTTTTCCCTGAGTTTTCTGCTGAGGCTTCTCCTGGGGCTTATGCTGAGGCCTTTGCAGAGTCTTCTCCAGACCCTTCCCCTGGGGCTGCTGCTGAGTTTTCTCTAGAGGCTTCTTCAGATGCAAGGAAATGTTATCCAAACATTCTTCACTGCCCTTGCTAAGCCACACTGACAAGGATTCCAGACGGACATGGCATGCGATGGCAGCACAGAACTCCATGCAGTTTTTCTTGTTGACACTGAACACTCCAAGCTTGCGCAATTGGGTAATCTTCTTGAGCTCTCTGAGGGAGGCTTTGCCCCCTGCAAGACCAGCATTGACAACATCAAGTGTGTGCAAAGCAGTCAGCTTGTCAATACCTATTGGCACCTCAACACCAACTAATTGATGAGATCTGCATGGTGTTGATGGTTCCCCTGCTGAGAAAGTTGTGCCAGCACGGATGTACTGCAGTTTCTTTAACTTGGTGATAGATGCTGGCAAGGTAACTATGGAGGTATGCCTGACATCCAGAGTCTCAAGCTGCCGTAACTCACCCAATGAACTCGGCAGATGGCGGATCCCACTGCTTCCTCGCAGAGATAGAAACTTGAGACGAGGAAGAAGCTTCACCATTAGCTCGAGGTCTTTATCTGTCACACCTGTTGCATTCTCCAGATCGAGCACTCGAAGCACCTTCATACTTTTAGAGATGATGAATGATTCCCACTCCCCAAACACTGTTAATGACCATAGACGTGAAAAATCAATGCTTTCAAACACAATCCTGTCTCTGTCCCAGCTGCTTCTATTACAAGGTGGCGTCCTGTGCGCCGGGTGGTTGGAAGGCAACACCCCTTCAGTGCAAAGACCTCCAGTGCAAATATAATATTCTCTTCGTCTGGACGTGAGATGATGTATTCGTGGAAGAAAGCACTGACTTGGCATTGGAACATTCTCATGTGTGTGATGGCTTTGCACATTGGTGGTTGGATCATGCTCAGGTTGACGAGCATTGAGAAGAGGATCTCCCCTTTCTCCTCTGCAGTAGTGTCTTTAGTGTCCCTGGAGTAACCCTCAGCAACCCACCGCATCACCAAACGCCTCCGCCGAATGATTTGGGACCCAGGGAATATTGACATATAGAATATACATGGCCTTAGGAAATCTGGGCATGTACGGAAGTAGGAATGCATCCAACCAAACAGATCTCTCAGACCACGAAACTCAGGGTTGCTCTCAAGCTCGTGCATAAATCTGCGATTAAGCGTTCTAGTGCTCTCCATACATGTGACTGTCTTGGATGCCAAAAACTTGGCTACAGCAACTATTACTTTAGGAAGTCTACCACACTTCACAATAAGCTGTTCTAGCTCTTTGTCATCTGAATTCTTTAGAGGTGATGCCTGGTTTTTATTTTGTACCTATTGTAAAGAAATTTGAATGATCTTAGTCATTTTGGTAAACACAAAATATATTAGGTATTATTTTTGTCATATAAAATGAATTTTCATGATGAATTGCGCTTGCCAATGGAACACGAAACAAAAATAAAATGGCCAAGTGAGGAAACATAGAATTATCTAAATACTATACAACAACAACAACAACAACAACAAAGCCTTTAAGTCCCAAACAAGTTGGGGTAGGCTAGAGTTGAAACCCAACAGAAACAATCAAGGTTCAGGCACGTGAATAGCTGTCTTCCAAGCATTCCTATCTAAGGCTAAGTCTTTGGGTATATTCCATCCTTTCAAGTCTCCTTTTATTGCCTCTACCCAAGTCAACTTCGGTCTTCCTCTGCCTCTCTTCACGTTACTATCCTGACTTAGGATTCCACTACGCACCGGTGCATCTGGAGGTCTCCGTTGCACATGTCCAAACCATCTCAACCGGTGTTGGACAAGCTTTTCTTCAATTGGCGCTACCCCTAATCTTTCACGTATATCATCGTTCCGAACTCGATCCCTTCTTGTATGCCCGCAAATCCAACGCAACATACGCATTTCCGCGACACTTAGCTGTTGAATATGTCGTCTTTTCGTAGGCCAACATTCTGCACCATACAACATAGCAGGTCTAATCGCCGTCCTATAAAACTTACCTTTTAGCTTCTGTGGTACCCTTTTGTCACATAGGACACCAGACGCTTGCCGCCACTTCATCCACCCTGCTTTGATTCTATGGCTAACATCTTCATCAATATCTCCGTCCCTCTGTAGCATTGATCCTAAATATCGAAAGATATCCATCCTAGGCACTACTTGACCTTCCAAACTAACATCTTCCTCCTCCCGAGTAGTAGTGCCGAAGTCACATCTCATATACTCAGTTTTAGTTCTACTAAGTCTAAAACCTTTGGACTCCAAAGTCTCCCGCCATAACTTCAGTTTCTGATTCACTTCTGTCCGGCTTTCATCAACTAGCACTACATCGTCCGCGAAAAGCATACACCAAGGGATGTCCCCTTGTATGTCCCTTGTGACCTCATCCATCACTAAAGCAAACAAATAAGGGCTCAAAGCTAACCCTTGATGTAGTCCTATCCTAATCGGGAAGTCATCCGTGTCTCCATCACTTGTTCGAACTCTAGTCACAACATTGTTGTACATGTCCTTAATGAGCCCGACGTACTTCATTGGGACTTTATGTTTGTCCAAAGCCCACCACATAACATTCCTTGGTATTTTATCATAAGCCTTCTCCAAGTCAATAAAAACCATGTGTAGGTCATTCTTCTTCTCCTTATACCGCTCCATAACTTGTCTTATTAAGAAAATGGCTTCCATGGTTGACCTTCCGGGCATGAAACCAAATTGGTTCATAGAGACCCGCGTTATTGCTCTCAAGCGATGCTCGATAACTCTCTCCCATAGCTTCATAGTATGGCTCATCAACTTAATTCCCCGGTAATTTGTACAACTTTGAATATCCCCTTTATTTTTGTAGATCGGTACCAATATACTTCTCCTCCACTCATCAGGCATCTTGTTTGATCGAAAAATATGGTTGAACAACTTGGTCAACCATACTACAGCTATGTCCCCGAGGCATCTCCACACCTCGATTGGGATACCATCCGGTCCCATCGCCTTACCTCCTTTCATCCTTTTCAACGCCTCTCTGACCTCAGATTCTTGGATTCTCCGCACAAAGCGCCTATTGGTGTTATCAAAAGAGTCATCCAACTGAAAGGTTGTGTCCATATTCTCACCATTGAACAATTTGTTAAAATACTCTTGCCATCGATGTCGGATCTCATCCTCCTTTACCAAGAGATGCTCCCTTTCATCCTTAATGCACTTAACTTGGTTGAAGTCCCGTGTCTTTCTCTCACGAACCCTAGCCATCCTATAAATGTCCTTCTCTCCTTCCTTCGTACTCAAATGTTGGTAAAGATCCTCGTACGCTCTACCCTTTGCCACAGTTACAGCTCGCTTTGCAGTCTTCTTTGCCACCTTGTACTTCTCTATGTTGTCCACACTCCTGTCATGGTACAAGCGTCTATAGCATTACTATAAGAATCCTAAAAAATATTATATGCATGACATGGCCAACATAAATGTTTTGTAGCTATGTGATCAATCATAGTAAAAATAATTTGGCCACACATATACATGTGTACCATTGGTTAGATCATTAGTAAAATAATTTGGCCACACAGGATGATGACACGCCTATTTGTTTCTCAAAATTATTTGAATAAGTGCACTGGATTATAAATGCTTGATTAATTGAGAAGCACATGTCAATATCCCATGTAGGAGCATGGTTAAGAGTATACATAATCCTTTACATCATGATGTCCTTCCTAGAAACCATACATGAGTTCCATGTTAAGGAAAACAAAGCTTTGTAAAGTAAAGTAACAACTTGTGAAATGGAGAACTAATCTTAACACTTTGGAGAACAGATACATGGTTCACCTCCTAAATGTCTGTTTCAGCTCTGTATTGTGTTGTGAAATCAATGAACAGAACAGTTTGTGTTCCACCACCAACTAGTAGTATGGTGTCTAGTAAAAGGTACTCTCCAGATCAGTAGTTCCAAATCTCTATATCTTATATTCCTAAACCCCACTAGCGATTTCTCTCAACATGCAAGCTGTCCACCTCAGCAATGCACTATCACATGTAATTAAAACCCACTAGCATATGCAATTGTGAAGTCCATGTCAGCAAGACACATAACCATTTCATTGTCCATGTCAACATGCCACGCAATCCACTAGCATTAATTTTTATTCCTTCATACAAGTAATTATATATAGTATAATTTCATTCTAAACTATCCGCAATTCCCGTAGCAACGCGCGGGGTATGCTTCTAGTAACAATCTATTTGTTAGACATTATTATTGGAAAGAAATTGATGCAGAAAATTGAAACACAAGTGGCAGATTTCAGACAAACTTATGAGCTTTATGGTGCAAAAGGCATATCACCCCTTGGCAGACAATAAACCTAAGAAAAAGATAGAGCACCCTGTTTTGATTTACTCTCCTACAAGCTATACTTCTGGGCAAACTAATTGCAGTTTCATACTTCCACTAGATAGATTGCTTGGAACTGTTGGGTGAAACATGTCTGGAATTGTTGGCAATATGATAGAAAAAAAACATCGGCATTCCTCAGCATTGCGTGGACTAAGTTTAATTTTTTTTTTACTATTTTTGCAAACAACATTCAAACTCCTGTAAAATGGCAAACCATCTATCTAGGATGCAGCCGTGAATAAAAGATTATTGAGTATCGACCAACATGATATGGATGAGATGGTAATCACTCCTTATTTTTTAATGTCCGTAACTGTGGGTGAAGGAGAAACAACTGGTAGTTGCGAATGAGATGCTATGTTTCTGGTAAGACTCATGCAGGACAATAGATTGAAGTATCTAGAAAATATGAATGTTTCTTATGATTAAGAATACCTCTTTTCTGAAGAGATCAAAGGATGCTTGAGCTTCTAGGCCCTTCATGTTAAACACAACCTCTTCATTGTCTGCACAATATGTGGCAATGCTTTCTTCGGTTGGGATGACAACGATAACACTCTTGGAATGTCTAGATACCAGGGAAGGTTGTATTAAATCCCATTCTTCTGTAGACTGTACATCATCAATAACAACAAGACACGGATGTTCTTTTAGAAGCCTATGGCATTCCTGAATAGGGTCTTCGATTCCCAAGGCTTCAATAGGTTCTGAATGAAAATCCAAAAGTAAGCTCCGAGAGAAGTCCCTCAGATTGAATGGATGGGACACCAGAACCCAACCATACTTGTCAAATATTGGGTCCTTTTGAAGCATCCTTTCATAATACAAATTTCTGACTAGAACTGATTTCCCAACACCTGCTATCCCCCATACAGACATCACTTGCCAATCATTGAAACGTGCTGTGGTCTGATAGTTACAAAGTTCGTTTATTTGTGACTCACGTCCAACAAGGCTAAACTGGTCAAACCAGCTACTGGCTACATCCTTTCTTGAGGTTGGAATTCTGTGATAGGAAGTAAGACCTCCCCCGTGATTCACTTCATCCTCCATTAATATCTCATTGTTGCTTGACATTACTCTTCCAGTCTCCTTGCCCAGAGGACCCTGAAAATACGAAGCAGTTAAGGAGAGAAGGGAGAAATCCAAGAGTTACTAGGAGAGAGATTTGGAGTTTAGGACTGACCAACTAAAAGTTATAATATAATTCCTAACCCGAGTTCGCATATTTTCTCGAGATTAGATCTATTTTGATAGATTGAAGTGTTTCTAGATTTGATGTAAAATGCAATAGACCGTGAAATATATTAAGTATAAAGAATCTATAAACTAGTCACTTGTCAAGTAGATAGCAATCGTTTAATTTTCTTTACAGGCAACCATTTTAAAATTTTTAACTTGTGACTTACATTGAGTAAATATGTGACACCTATCGAAAATTTACTTCATATGAATTTGTTTTGACATAAGAAAACATAATGACCAATACCGTTTATCAGAGAGACAGAGACTAATGTCCAAAAAAAAGCTACATATAACAGAAATATATTTTTTTCATAAATTCACTCTGTTCCTGTCTCACCTCCTTGAAGAACACACATACAGGGTGCTCAGCTGAGTACTGTTTAAGCTCCAACACTTGGTACGAGTGTCCAATACACAAGCTTGCGATTTCTCGTTTCTCTGTTGACACGATAATCCAATTGCCCTTCTGCCTATCGGGTAGGCATGCCATGATGGCATCCCACTCTCCCATTGTGCACACATTTTCCAGGACGATTAGGTACCTCTTCTCATCCGCTTGCTTCATGAGTTCTTCAAGGAGCCCTCCTTGCTTTGCTCCTGTTCTCTCCATCCTTTTCAGTTCGGCTACATCTACAGTGTTCCTTGTTGTAAGCAAGAATTTGTGTAGAACTGAGTCACTAAGCTCTGCTGGAATTTGTGGGGATTGAAAGGATATGTCAACCTGATCCAGCCATGGCATCCAAAGTTTTGGCAGATTTCTGGATCTTGGTAGGCTTTCCTTATGATGGATGTCCTACCAAGATCACCACCTATCCCCCACACCGAGATCACTCCAAGATCACTATTTTCCTTGGTGATCAACTGTGTGAGATCCCCTATGCCTTGCTGCTTTTTTGTGGTGTCCCTTGCCTCAGCAAACATGTCATGTGTTGTTGCGCCATAAGCAGGGCTAGTTGTGGGTTGTTGCTGCATGACTGGTTTGGATCCAGAGTCACTGATGAGGCTGTAGCGCGAGTTCCTCTTGCTAACATCCTCGACCCTGGCCTTGATCTGCTCTATCTCTGCGATCACTGCATCTATGGGTAGCGCCGATGCTGCCATACATGATGGTATGAAGCGGCGCCACCAGTGTGGCTGGTTATCCAAGTGAACAACAAACTCAATGCAATCCTCCACATCATAGGCTAGGTCACGGACCTGCCTCACTCATGTCCTCACCACGTTGTTCTTGGCACGCTCTTCATTGGCGACATTGAGAAAGGAGTGCATCATCTCAAATTCACCTGGGATGAACACAAGGTCCCTCTGTGCACTCTGCCGCAGCTTTGACTCTTCCTCAATAGCCGACTGGGCCTTGGTTAGTACCCCCCCCCCCCCCCCCCCCCCCCCACCACCACCACTGACTTCGCCAATCCAACCACAAGATCCCCCATTGCGCGCGCTCCCCCTCCCTCTTCCTCTCTTCCTCCCTCTCTCCTTGTGTTTCTGTGTCGTAGCAACTAGCAAGTGATGCTGCTAATGTAGTAGAATTGCATGTTTTGAGTACCCAGAGATGGGACTAATGAAGGCAAGACCAGCTCCAGCTGCGAAACAAATAGTTTGGGCATTATTGTTAATCAAGGCTGGCATGAACTGTGAGATGAGTTAGGTCAATAACAAAATAATCTCGCTGTACACTCAACAACTTTGTCACACCAAGTGAGCCTCTTGGTCAAGGTATCTGCACCTAACCCAGTGTCTTAATAAAGAAGTCCTATTGGAAAAAGAATAATTTGTTAAAGTTGGAATGTGGGGCAACTGATTGCACATGTTGTCACATGGGGCCAAAATGACCTCTTAAGAACAATACAGTTGATATGCCTCTGGAAGAGGGGAAAAAAACAACAACAATATTTTTTTCTATAAGAGAAACCTAACCCAGAATAGTTGATTAGACACAATTTTTCTTAAGCAAAGTGAAAAGCACATCATACTAAGTCAGAAATCTTTTTTACTATAAATTAGTTGCAATCAGCTAGCTGCGAAGGAGGTATAAAACACCTTGGTGGCACCATTGATGATGACTTCGTTTTGCATATCTTTTGCTAAACAAACTTTTCTTCTGAGGTACTGTACTCACCAAACTGACTAATAAGTACCCAAAAAAAGTACAACGTATGGTTACCAAAACAGGTTTGTACGTTGTTTTGCACAGGTAATATTTCGAAAATTGCCAACTGAATGGCATATGGAGCAGTAGCATCAGGTGAATCATCTGTACTGATATGCTCAGCTGTATTTGCTCTCCACCAAGGGTATTTTGCTTTGGAGAAAAAACTTTAGACACAATATAATTTGTAAATCTAAGCGATGTATTTGTCCAAAACATGAGCCAGGTTTTACACCCTTTGGTCAAACACAGCTCCCCTCACCCATTTATGCATTACTCTGTTAGTTTAATACTAATTAACAAGGCTACTAATGTTCAATTTCAATATAATTCAAATACGTACACTACACTGAAGTAACTTCAGAACCAAACTAAACGGATGGGGAACAACCAAATAATGCCCTATCTGCATGTACAGGTCTGCATCTACAGCCAATAATCTGGGACAGCATGGACCAGAGCTCTACACTGCTGAACTGCGAGCCCGCTAATCAGGATTTGGAACCAACTACTCCAGCAGTCAGCCAAGCAAGAGAACACACAGTGCGTTTCCATACCCCGTACCTTGCGCAGGAAGGAAGGATGCAAACGAGGAGCGGCAGTGGCAGCGCCCGGGGAGGATAAGAGCCAGAAGCCCTTTGGATCAAGCCGCCACGTGATTCATCACACCGGCTGCTATCACAGCTTGCTTCTCCTCTTCGGGTTTCGGGGGCCAGTCGACTCAGGCGGCAGTGCCTAGGCGCTTGTTGGGGCCGGCGGTGGGGCGGGGCACCTTGTGGAGTTGAGTGGAGCGGCGGCGAGGGAGATCTGGTGGTGGGGTCGAGTGATGGGTATCACGGGCGGGCAACTGGAAGGAAGAGCGGGGATGCGGCCGCCGGCGGTGCCATGGATTTGGGATTTTGAGGCCGGTGGTGGAAGGAGGAAGTAGCGGCAGGGTCCAGCGGCGTGAACAGAAAAGAGAGCATTGACCATGACCATGACCATGACCAGACCAAGGGCCTTGTTTAGTTCCACGGCGTCGGTATTACATGGAGTGTTGTACGTGGTGTTCGAATACTAATAAAAAATAAATTACACAATCTGTTAGTAAAACGTGAGATGAATTTATTAAGCCTAATTAATTCATCATTAGCACATGGGTTACTGTAGCACTTTATTGTCAAACCATAGACTAACTAGTCTTAAAAGATTGGTCTCGTAAAGTAGTCGCAATCTGTGTAATTAGTTATTTTTTAAGTTTATATTTAATACTCTATGTGTCCAAACATTCGATGAGATATGGTGTAAAGTTTTGGTGGAGGAACTAAACAAGGCCGATAGCGTTTTTCTGTTTTGGCTCTTTTTCCACCTTTTCAATTTCCTTATTATTATTTCGTATCTTCTCAGCAATTTATGGATGGATAGATAGACTATTCGGTTCTAAGCTATCAGCACAAGCCATCCTAACCTTACCCGCTTGAGCGAGCCTTAGCGTAAGGAATTTCCTTGCTAGCACAAACCTTAAGACAAGTTAGCCTACCAGCTAAAGATTTTTATTTCAAAATTGTACATCATCTTGATGTAATGTTTTTGAGAAAATAATAAAATCTTCCTTTATGCAAAAAAGAAAAGAAAAGAGAAGACTAGGTTGAAGGGCTAGGACCAAGCTTAACATGTCTAGATTGTTGACTTTTTTTAATTGTTAAGTAACAGGTTATGTGGTGGTTGAAACCGTGTTTCCAAGCTTTACGGTCTTGATCGAGTTCAAATATCCTTTTGTCCCAGTTTTTTTCCACTATTGAGTGCTCATCGAGCGAGCAAGCAACCAGCTTCAATTCAGACCAGGTGATGTCGTCTTATAATATTGTAATTCAGTTTTTTCTCCACTATATCAAGTGCTCATCGAGCGGCCATACGGCCGGCTACAGTTTAGACATAACGGTTCACAGCCGGCTCAAATGTCTAGAATCTGGTTAGGCACATTTTTGTTGGCAAGTTTTTTGCTGGCTCAACGTGCATAATGCATGGCGGGCGGAAAAAGTCTACTTAAATCAGAAGAAAGAAGAAGACCACACCCACAACTCAAATAAAATTATGGCTACTTAAATAAAATTATGTTATACATTTATTGTTACATCATAAGTACTTTTCCGCAACAAACACTAACAAAACTAATATTGTTTGCATCACAACAATTATTATCTTCGTCGTCTTCTGCACTCAGAATGGTCCTAACTGTAATTCAATCCCATGATGGCTATTCCTTGGTGACAACCGACCACAATCCTACAAACAGTTAATATATGCTTAATTAGATGAACATTATGTCAGCCAAATCTTCATGGCAAATTGGAGTATATGACGATACTACAAGTTTCAAACAATCTTACAACCAATTAAAAGATGAACAACTAACAAACATACTGTGTATGTAAACTATTAATGCTCTAGTCTTGGCATGTATCACACAGATGTTCAAGTATGGTGAGACGAATAGTAGTATTTTTGTTGTCTAAATAGGTATACTAGCTGGCTTATGATCGATGCCATTACAAATGCACCATATTCAAGTTAACACTTTTACATGAAGTTAGGATGAAAATATAAGAGGAATACTATACATATGCAGGGTTAGCCTCGAAGCAAAATTTGGATGTATGATATTACACAAAATTGGGTTAACAGGCCCCTTTCTAGGGCTATGTGTTAGCAACCGTTTTTGTAATGGCATGTGGCAATCTCCACCTCTTTTTAGAACCTACACTTTTGGTGCAAACGGTTCATTCTTCTTGCATAGTTTCTAGCTAAAAACAAGTCAATTAATATTCAAATATTTTTTTCTTTTCTTAGAAAATAATAAGTCAGATGCTTTAACACAAAGAACACTATAATAAGCATACAAATGCGTCCAACATGGAATTAAAAATTCCTAGTAAAGTAGGTGCTACTATAGAGTCTATGTAACACCCTAAAAATTGCTTCTCTTGAAATAGAGCTAAAATGATTTAATTTTGTATTTTTATGCTTATGAAAACATGGAGAAATAATAAATTTTCATTAGATTAAAATTTATCTTAAGATAGAAACTTGTTTATTGCATTCATGCCGGTTGCACCTTGTGTTTTTATGTGCAAAATGCATTTTTTAAATACGTTTAGGAGACGAATATCTATCTCTAGGAATTTTCCAGCTTCTTTCTGAAATTTAATTCCTACCTCCTTCACCTTAATTTTCGCCGGTAATGGAGCTCCGCCGCGCCGGTTTTCCTCTCCGGCCGCTCTCTCTCCCCCTCCTTTTCTAATCTGGGCTATCCAGATTCAATCCAACGGTTCAAGATCGCCCGTACCCCTTCGCTGGGTTTATTTGCAAAAGAGCCCCTGCAGTTTCGCGTAATATAACCCGTAGTCCATGGCGCACTTTCAGAATACGTTTTCCTATTCCGAAAGCGTAGTTTCTTTCTAGTAGATTCAAAATACGTTTTCTCTTTCAGAAAGCGTAAAATCCCCCTGTTAGATTCAAAATACGTTTTTTTTCTTTTGAAAACGTAGTTTCTTCGGTTAGATCCAAAATACGCTTTATCTATTTACAGTTTTGCCACTAATCTTGTTTTAGCCATTAAATCTTCGTTTTAACTCTATTTTGACCCATTCAAGTTGCGTTAGATTCGTAACGACATAATCTACGCATTAGTATCAATGTTTTCCATGTCAAGAGCTCTAAAATTTTATAGTTTAACGCCTAACTTGAATAATGATTATGCAATTGGATTTTTTTTTATTTTAGAGTAACTTAGGCTTTTTATCTTGGTCAATTATATGATTAGTTTTACCTTGTTTTTCTAAATCAAGTATAATTTGATTTAACTCAATTAAGGTATTTCTCTTAAGTATCTTATATATGTTTTATATAGCTAAAATAAATAAAACCTATAATTTCTTTTCGAAGCAAATCTATTGGTAGATGTATCTTTTTCACCGTAGCTCTGATTAGCGTGCTTTTCGCGTCTGTGTGATCGTAGCAACGCGTAGATTTGATTTCAAATTCTTTTTCACTGATTGGTGTATTGTTCTAATATAGTTATGTTTGAATGCTGTGCATGTTTGTTCGCATGTTTGTGTGGTGCTTAATGATCTTGTCCAGTCGGTGAGTTTTACGTGGTGATCAAGACGTAGTTCTTTGGAGGCTATGAATCAATAGAAAAAGGATCTATGTTTAAGACAAGTATAGCATATGATCTTTCTTATTGTCCTATACACCTTTAATCATTTAATTTATGCTGCATGTGTCTACCTTGATTACCACTAAGGATTTCCTAGTCTTTTGTACCTGTACCTTGATTCATATGGGTTATTGCATTGGGTAATATGATGCTAGTGCTCAACTAAAGCCATGATCTTGTAACTTGACTAATGGTATATGCAATAAACACTAAAAGATGCTTTTTAGCAACATGAAACAAGGGGCTAGAGCATTGGGCTATTTTATGATGCTCTAGATTCTTCTCCCTAAGGACTTATCTGTAAGCGAACATCCAGGACTTACAGTACAACTGTAAAGACTACATGGCTCTAGCTTTAGCTCAGTATGAGGACATTTTCTAGCTTGTTAGTGGTTACCTTTATGACACAAGAGGGGCTCCGACAGGTATGATCTCGGCCTGCCAAGAGGGTGCACTTTGGTTTCTGGGTATTTTGTTAGTCACTCCTTGGAGGGGGGTTCATGCTTATTGATGGGGAAACCTTAGCGGTCCTAGACGAACCTTTGAAAGGCTTCATAGTGAACCCTGCCGACCTTCCTTGGTAGTGGGTCAAGAGGTTGGCCGCCTCGGGCGAAAGGGTAAATTACGACTTACAGTGAAAGTGTACAACCTCTGTAGAGTGTAAAATTGGTATATCAGCCGTGCTCACGGTCACGAACGGCCTTGGACCCTTACGGAATAGATGATGAATACTGATGATACTGATAATAAAGATGCTTATTAATGGTTAATTATTTATGTTATTCATTATTCATGTTTACTTTATCATATGTTTATATGGGCTTGTGAATAAACTTGTTGCCATCCAATTGCTAAAAGATGACTCATTAAAAGCTAATTGCAGTTCAAACAGTGTCAGCCTTTTGAGCCTCATGAACCCCATGATATATTTGTTGAGTACGACATGTACTTACGCTTCTTTACTTTTTAAATCTTTGAAAAAATCCCGGATGGGTACCAGATTGCTAGAGTTTGGAGGAATTAGGCTTGTGATCAACCAGTCAGTTGTCCCTGTGGAATTAGAGTCTTCACCTGAAGATCGGAGTTGTCTTTCCGTTGTTTGCTATCTAAGGTTATATTCTTTATACTAAGTACGTTATATATTGAGCATTGTGTATTGATATTACCCTTATTTGTAGCTATATGTGAGATTTGATTTCTTGGGCTCACATATGGTGCGTATCTGGTTTTGTTCTTAAAACCGGGTGCTACAGTCTAGGACTTTAACTAGGCACACATATGATTTCACACTAGAACCTTCACCAAATTTGTCTAATAAAAAAGAATACAAACATACAACTTGTAAAAAATGACAAAATTTCTTGTTTAATTCAGTGGTTTTAACTGAAGGAGTGTTGTGGGTTAGAACATTATCTTTTCATAGTTCCTTCGAAAATATGATTGAAAGTTTTAGTTTATAGATACTCTCTTTGAAAAAAAATGATACATCAAAGCATAAATATCAAAGCATATTTATTAATGTTTGTAATCTTAGCCATTCCTACCTTGTGAATGTTTCTATCAAATGTTACAAATATATATATTGATTTTAATGAGGTGTCAAGCATACTACAATATGAAGTTGGTGAAGCAATGCATAAATGTTGAAAGCATTAAATTTATATTTTTCTTTTCATTTGGTGATCAATAGTAATATAAAAGAAACTAAAACAATCCATTACCTTCTTAGGTCTTTGATATATCCAAGAGCATGAACTACACCAAGGTTAATACCAACTATACTTTTGAGCCTGCAAGATTAAAAAGATAGCTGTTATGAAAACTACAAAAATGAACTTGCAACTTTGGGATTGTTAATACCAACTGCACCAAGGTTAATACCAACTATATGCACCATATTAAGATCCATGGTTTATGAAATTGTATTTATCTAGATAACACACAATAGTTTAATTTATGTCAATATATCTGTCATATAGTCAGTTTTTGCATGTTCTTTGGTCTGTCGCCTGTCGTATCACAAGTGAAACTACTAAAACTATAAGAAAAAACTTCCAACCTTTCACTAACTACTTAGAGCTACAAATTAGGAACTAAAAATCTAAACAGCAAGTACAGAGCAGAAGTATTGCTGAAGCGTCTTCCTAGAACCATCCAATAAAATGATAGAAAAAAACAAGCATTTCAATGTACCTATAGGTAGTGGAGTTCCATAAACGAACAGTCCCATCATGTGAACCTGTGATTACTACTGGAAGTTCTGGGTGATGGTAGACACAACTAATATGACGTGCATGCCCATTGAGTGTATGAACAAGTCTTCTCGTCTCCATGTCCCAGATCTAATTAGCAAAGAGGATGTCAGTGAAGTACTGTGGTACTTTTTATGCCAAACAGCATAGTGAATGTATTCTTGAGTAAATTAAAGATGCTATACTTGTGCAGTCCCATCCCATGATCCAGCGATCAAATACTGCCTCACATCAATTGTGTAACTGTGAACACAAAGCAGGCCGTCCGGGTGATTAGACAGTGTAGTTGTGCTCTCAGGAGAAGAAATATTCCAGATCTGCAGAGCATAGCAAAGAACAATCTGTTTGAAGTCTCCAAGGATTGAATTTAGTAATATTTCTTTTGTGCAGAGCACTAATTATGCAGGAGAATATTTTTCGTAGATAAGATCAAAATTGAAGTCAAACCTTGATTGTGTGATCCAAAGATGCAGTTGTAAAACTGTTTGTGTCCATTGGTTTAAAATTTACATGCGTTACTCTGTCGGAGTGTCCATGAAATATTTGAGTACACTCCCAGTTCTTCTCCCAGTCCCAGAGTTTTATCAGGCGATCCTCGGATGATGAGAGCACAAGAGGATCAGTGGGATGCACGGCCAAAGACTGTGATATCACTATCGTGAGCTTCGAAGTTTGTAACTTCTTCCTCTGTATGGTAACTGTATACATAGATAGTCCCGTAGCCATCACCAGCGACAATCCATTCCTCACGCTCAATGAATTTAGCAGAGTAAACTGTTTTTGCAGTAAAATAATAGTATGCCTATGTTTGTTTGTGATTGATTGTTAAATAGAACTTAAATGTTTTCTTGTTTCTTTGTGACTCCTCTGTCAATTTAGTATAAAAATGGCAGAATCCTTCCAGTTTCTTCTCTTTTTTTTTCTAAGAAAAAGAATGAATGCAAATAGTAATGTTAGAAAGGATACCTGGTTTCTGTGTGAAGTCAAAGGATTTAGCTATGGCCTGCACATAAATGAGGATATTCACTGTAAAAAAAAGGGCGTACCCAGTGCAGAGAGCTCCCGCTCTGTGCGGGGTCTGGGGAATGATATTCACTGTAACAAACTGAAAATTTACAAAGCAACAGAACTTGCTACCATTGTATAGATGACCAGATGAGATGGAGCAGCAGCCTACCTGCGCTTGGTAGTCCCAAATGACAACTTCTCCTGCTTGGTTGGTCATCAGAATCCTGCATTGCACAAAGAAAATGTGAAATGTGAAAAGGACTTGAATCATCTCAAGTACTACGTCGTAAGACAGGAGCAAACCATGGTTCCGTCAGATGCACGTCCACGAAAAGCACATGTGAAAACTTCCTATTGGATACGATCTGATCAATAGAGCAACACTGGTGAAAAATGACAATAGTTATATCAAAGGCAACTGTTGAAACAA
Organism: Miscanthus floridulus; assembly: GCF_019320115.1. Lineage (NCBI taxonomy): Eukaryota > Viridiplantae > Streptophyta > Magnoliopsida > Poales > Poaceae > Miscanthus > Miscanthus floridulus. The sequence goes on from NC_089589.1 coordinate 61,884,404, forward strand.
ATGGATGCAAATTACCTCGACTTCTGACTGTTGCTGCTACCACATCACCGCCATTAAAAGAGAAAAAGAAATACAATACGAATACATTTGTTAGATGCTTAAGTGTAACATGTATACTACATAAATAGTGGAAGTGTTTCCATCTAGTCAACTGGTTTGACGACTCACCCGAGCAGAGGTTGTCTCAGAAACAACACTCAACATCAACTCATACACCTTATTAGCCGCCATCTCTTTGGCTTGTTTAAAAAAATTGCTAAACTCGATGGCCGCTGAGTCTAGATTAGCATTCTGCAGCCCAACAATATCTTGTTCCAAGCAGATGGTGCTCTCTAGGGTGAGAAAGTCGTCGCTGCTCAGCAGGGATCTCTTCTTCTGATCGCTACCTGTCACTATGAGTGTGTACATGCAATTTGGTGGCACGATGCAACAAAGTGGCATCTTTGCCATGTACTTTGTCAGAAGCCTAACAGCAATGTGGTCATCTGTCGTGTTAATCAGCTTTAGTGAACAAGAGGTCAGCTTATTGGCCTTAAACGGTAGTTGAAGCTTCCTGGGGTAAACGTCTAGCAATTTACTAGAGACGGAGTGAATCTACAAGAAGAGAAAAAAAGATCGGTAAGGATATAGGCATCACAAACATATACAGTATGATGCACCCACGAAAAAAATGTGTTGACACGTCTGCATGAAGCTACCTCTTCATCAGTCAGCCCAGTGCCCGTGACACCGACAACAAATTTGTTTTCTTCATTTTCTACCTCCGCCCGGTCTGGCTGCGATAGTTTTTTTTTAGAGAACCAAATCGTTTTCTACTTCACTGCTGCTGCCAGTGTTAGCAACCATCGGATCATTTCGATCTATTTCTATCATTGTCAATCCGTTCATGTGTGCAATCACTACCCTGTAACTGATTAAGATGTTGTTGTTTAGAAGTTTTACATGGGATCAAAGAGCACAATCTAAATAAAGAGGCATGATCAACAAAAGCCTAGAGTGTTTTTCCTTTTGAAATAGAGGAGGTTATTGCCTAGTTAGAAAATTTGTAACCATGCTGTTAAAACAAAAAGTGGCTTATACTCATACACAACAAATCTATAAAGTGCCCGTTGCACGTGACCTAGTAGTTAATACTCCCTCTCTAGTAAAAACGTTGCCATTACACTCATATATTAGTGAATATGTTGATTTGAGTTTTGAAGAAGATATAGGTAAATCTGTCTTATAAAGTACTAGTAGTGTACAACATGTTATTCAAAGTCATGCATATATACTTAACACTAGTAAATGTGGCCAAAATGTTGCCTGATATAACCAACCATTGCAATATTGAAAATCACAATCTTGTGCTTTTTGGGAGTGCATGCTCATACAAAGTTAAGGGATTTATCACATGAGGATGGAAGATTGGCAATGCAATGTAACACCCTAAATTTTGCATATTTTTGAAATAGGAGAAAGTGATTAATTATGCATTTTGTGGGAATTTGAATTTAGGAAAATAATAAATTCTATCAAATTAAAATCAAATGTAGGTTCACAATCATGTGTGTGCATCCATGCCGCTGCATGTTTTTTTTTGTATTGCTTGATTTGAAATCAGATTCCAAGTTGAATTGAATTTGCATTCGAAAGTGATTTTGAAATTTGTTTTGCAAAAATTGGGAACTGAATTCTCCATCCTCCTTTCTCCTTTCGGCCCAGCTGGTCATTTGGTCCCCCCCCCCGCTCGGGCCGAACCCATCAAGTCGGCCTGCCTCGCTCGTAGCTGTTCCCGCGCCCGCTCCGCAAGGCCCATCAGTGCGCTCCCGGTCCAACCAGGCGCCGCGCCCGTGTGTCCCTGTCTGTAGGCCGATGACCGCCCTGGTCCACAGGTCAGACCCTCCTTCTTCCTCTTGCTCGTATCCTAGCCGGAGTCCTCTGCCGTGCCGACGCCGTGTCTGCCTCCGCCACGATCTCCGTGATGTCGTGACGCCCAAGAACCCCGCCCCCATAAATAGCCGCCTCCTCCGCTGCCTCCATATCCCCTCTGACGCGAGTTTTCTTCGCCCATGCAAGCTGCAGCCGCACCTCGCCCTAGTGCCGCCGCGACCGTCGCCGACCACCGAGCGCCTCGCCGCCTCTACTGCTTCACGGTCATCCGTTTCGGCTCCGGTGAGATCCCCATCTCCTCCGCTTTTCCCCAGGCTTCTCCGTTTGAAAAACTGAGCACTATGGGGCCTCAACCGAAAGCTCTGGCGTGCCATCCATGGCGCCGCTGCGCCTGTGCTATTCCGGCAGCCGCCGCTGTTTTTTCCCTTGAGCTGTTTTGGCGCGTTAGATCGAAATCCAATGGCCTATATTCAATGATACTGTTTCGGCTGGCTATTTTACAAAAAGGTCCCTCAAATTTTTAATTATAGAACCTGCCGTCCCTAGCGTCTTTCTAGATTATGTTTTCTATTTTTGAAAGCGTATTTTGGTTCGTTTAGATTGAAAATATGTTTTCTGTTATTTACAGTTTTGCCACTCAACTTATTTT